>NW_020291891.1:51951-241669 GCF_003184865.1 Aspergillus homomorphus CBS 101889 | reverse complement strand
TTTTTTTTTTTTTTTTTTTTTATTATTTTTTTTTCCTTTAGTTTTCTTTACACAATGGAAATCATGATCTTGAATGTGAGGTGTTGGTAATCAGGTGACTTCATGACCAACCTGCGGTGGCCAAGACATGATGCAACGCGCGGGAGTGTTTGACTAGTCTACTTGTAGCTGCGGCGAAATTAGTGCGTCGGGCTCAGACCTGCTACAGCTGCCACAAAGACTCGCGGCAGGACTTCGACATTCTTCTAGATCTGCTGGAGAATCCGAGTCCTCCTTAGCTTTGATATATGACCTTTTGTTGGCTGCAAGCAACTTCTTAGACTTGGTATATCTCCATACGATTACTAAATAGTGATAAAGACATTTGCGATTTAACGACCTGAGATAAATATTTTGGCCTTTAAAACAAGCGCTAGAACCATTCACATTGGAGTTGAAGACATTGGCGTACTCTGAGAGCCCCCCAGACCCAGAGTATATCTTGCACATTCCTGAGCCCGTATCGGCAAGTACTCTCTTCAGTCTTTTGATATACTGCCCAACTCCATAAAACGGACAGCCTTGAATACTCCAATACTACTACTGCTGAAACCACCTATCCAGACGTAGACCCCGATTAGCTCAGCTACACGTATCTCATCTGAGCCTGGAGAGAGCAAATTATTACTATAAATGGTTAGAGCTATCATGCAGCTGAGTATCACGTGACCATGTCTGCCATGCAGGTCAAACTCCCAGATGAACAAAACAAACCAGGCTTGAGAGATATTTTCATCGAAACCTTCAGATACTGGCGTTCTATCATCTATAATAATCCATCCCTTACTTAGCTTTCATGGAGGTCACGTCTGCAGAGGTGCTCCTGGGAGCAGGAAAGCCGTTCATCCCGTTTCCCGAGTATACGGTCAACGCATCGCGAGATTGTCGGACACCGGAGCCCATGTTTGGCTTGATGGCAAATTACGAGCGGGAATCCCATTTGTGATTCGCGGGTTGAAGACACCGGAGAACCCATGGGATGATACTACCTGGTACCATGATCTCTTAGACACTCTTTCGGCCACGAGAGGTACGTGACGGCCAAGCAACTATATCCACGGGAGGGTCCGTCAGCTCACATGAGGATTCTGGTACCCCAGCGATATTTGTGAGAAACTGCTCTACAGGTCGCGATGTCAAGATGTAACTGCAGGACCTCTTGCCTCAGAATACACTCCCAAGCAATTTCCGAGATTCGTACGTCACCTAATTCCGGCCTCCGCCCCCCGCCCCCCGGGATTGGCTCCCACAGCTCACAGAATCGCTCCGAAGTTTATACGCCAAGGATCTACAATGCCCGGAGGATTGGGCTCGTAGATTGGACTCTGTTCTACAATCATCTTTTAGACACCGGGGTACTCTTGATATGTTCCGCTTACTGCCGGAAGAAATCGCTCCGGAAGGTTTGATGGCACATGTCGGTACACGGAACTCGTTGTAAGTTTAATGTTGGTCTTTCTCTGACCGGTTGACCCAATCGACTTACCAATTGAATACGGATAGCTCTGGTTTTAACCGATGCTTCAGCGGGACAGTTGCGCTGAACCTTCTGATACAATCCGAGGGTAATCACCAGCCTAGTCTATTATCCTGCTAGGTAGAATTTCTAACTTCGCATCTAGAAGGCGGACATGGTTCCATATGTTTCGAACAGACAGATATGCTCAGCCTAAGTATGATGCTTTCATGGAAGAGCTGAGGAAATCACCTCACACGGACTGGGCGAATCTCACAGTCACCCAGCTACGTCGTGCCAAATTTCCTATCTATGTCACGGACCGACATCCTGGAGACTTGGTGATCTTTCCTCCTGCCACTGCTCATCAAGTCTGGAACGTTAATCCATTGGTCACCAAGCTGGTTTGGACTATAATGCATAGTTCCTCGCTTACCTATTTCTTTGACCATGTTCAGCCGGCTTATCAAAACAATGCCACGCAGACCCGGGCCGGGTGTCCCTCATCCCCCTGCATGCATTGGAGAGTCGCCACTGGCGGCCAGGAGATATTTATTTCTTTCTGAGTCTCTTTCTGCAGATGTATGAAGAAGAAGATATTGAAAATGAGTTGGGTGTACAGATAGAACTCATAGACACTCAGGGTGCAGTGGTCGAATGCAGCTTTTGTGGCTTGACGATCTGGAATCGTCATCTACATTGTGAGCAATGTGGAGATTTCGACTTGTGTCTGCGGTGCTTCGTGTCTGGACGAAGCTGTAAGCACCCTCGCAGTTACACGTGGGCCGAATTACTTCCACGAGACTACTGCGAGAATATCATCAGCAGTGCCCTGAACAAGCTAGGTCGTCGACTGCCTCCAATTCCCCTGCGCACAAAGCAACTGTCTCCAAGTCCACCGCCCACAACGTAAGGATTTTCAACCAGTCTGATTCTCTTGAAGACCATTCGCAGGAAAAGCACCTTCTCACTTCACTCTCTTCTAACCAGCTCAACAGAGTCACCAATGTTTCAACCCGTTTGGTCTCACTAGCTGACAAATGTTCTTTCCCGTCACAAGACCTTGGGCACATTGGCCGCCACCGCAGTAGTCGCGCGAAAGTCACGTGAGGTAAATCATCTCTCTGTCGTTCATACCAAGATGAACATATCAATGACAAACAAATTAGGTTTCACGTTGTCATCTATGCCGGGTTTTTCAATTTTTGTGGGAGGGAATGAGATGTTCGCAGCGTGATGCGTTCTTCTGCTTTTGCGGGCTTCATAGACACTTTGCGCATGGACTTGATTCCATGCCTGAGGACTGCAGAGTGCTGGGTTTGTCCCAAATGCTCAGAGGTGTGCAACTGCCGAGACTGTCGCATCGATGAGCCGTATCGTAGTAAGGCGAAGCCTGTGCGAGTCCGGGTGAAGCCACTTGACAAGCGAAGACGCATCGGCTTTTTCTTGATAATGTATTTGACCGGAGGAGATGCAAAAGAGCGGCCCAGATCGCATGGACACAGCCAAGAACTACCAAAGAGTGGAAAGAGGCTCAAGACAGATTCCAACGAGAACGAGCTTGTGGAACGACAACAGACTGATGGTTCTCATGCTTTCATCGACCGTCCGAAGTACGAGCCAAGGGTTTCTCAGCAGGCCAATATCTCGACTCCAATCAGAGAATGCCCAGCAGATCAAGCAGAATTATTTTCTCGGAGAAGTCAAGATGCAAAGGGTCAGTTTCGTATCAGTGACCCCGTGGAAGACCGACATCGGGACGAAATGCGACAGACTCCTCGAGCCTTGATCAAAAGCGGTTCCTCTATAGCGTCTACGACTTCAGAGGACAACACATACGCCTCTAGAAGAGATGTCAGCATCGCTGCCCTCGAGAGAAAAATGGCATCGCTCGTTGATTCGCATGCGAAGCTCCTTAAAAAGGTTGCCAAGATGCAGAGGCAAGTGGAAGAACAGAAGCGAAGCAAAGCTGAGGCACTGTTAAACAATCTCTATCGAGATTCTCCTCATCTGGCTGATATCGTTCGTGAGGAGGCGCGACGACGAGGGTTCTAGACGCAACGCGTAGGTTCCGCGGTTATTTAGGAGTTGGCGAAAGAGGCGGAATTGGCCTGTCCGTCTAGGTTGGTTATCCCATCCCACCTAAAGGAAATGCGACATTTTGAAGTAGCATATTATTCTCGAATATTCAGTCATAGGAAATCAGTCATTAGCGCTTTGATGTATTTATTGTCGTCCATGAAAGACGAATGTCTGTATTGATCCAGAGGAAAGCAGGCATACATCAGGTTGACATCAGGGAAGAACTGTCAAATAGAGGGGAGGGAGGGAGGAAGGCGGGCGGAAGCGATCCAAGGAAGCAGGCGGAGTTCCAGCCGGCGGTGATCCTCATCTCTCTCTCCACATCCATCCATCCCTCCCTCTCTCTCTCTTCCTTGCCTCTCTTTCTTCCTCCCTCCCCTTCCTCAACCACCACTTACCTTGTCTTTCTCCTATTTTGTCCTGCTCCACACTCACCCCTTGGTCGCTTGGTCCATATCTTTTTGCTGGATATCTCTCCTTGATCGAGTTCACGAATATTGAACCCGGACTCTTTCTCCAAACAGAATCACTCACACTTGGTATGTTTAGATGGTTCCTCCGAGTCCCAGCCCACCATCCACTCATTCCTGATCGGCGTCAACACCCGTCAACCCCCTCCCCCTTTCTCCCTCATCACACCGCACGGCTAATGCTGTATGCTTGTGCTTCGCATAGCGAAACAATTTCGAAGGAAAATATACCCGTTCGATCACAATCATCACATCGATTTTGCGCCGGAATTGAGTGGGGACTTGAACGGCCACCACCTCCGCGATTCATCTGCTTCGGTCATTCTATCTCCCCGCCGGGGGCTGGCGGTACCTAGCAGGCACACACACCGAACTCACACTACCTCGATCCTGACCGCCTCCACAACACACGACCAGCTCACCTTCGCACGACTACACGCGCGCCATCAACCTTATCCTTTTCTCCCTTGCCTCCTTCCCCTTTTCTCCAGCTTGGTGCGACCTTGGCCGTGGACGTCTTACACAATTCCAGTGTTTACTGTCTCTTTGCCCCGCCATGCCCTGCTTCAAGGGTCTTGCCGTGAGTATACACACTCCGGACGGCCCGATTTCCGAATACTCGATCCAGCGCCAATCACGAGCCTCTCGCATAGCTTGCTATATCCCTGTACCGCCTCCCAAGCTACCTGACTCCGGATCGGGCCGACCTGAACAATCGACTTTCGCCATCTCGATCACACTCTTGAACCCCGGTCAAGATGTACCTTATTCCACTCCGAAAGCGACACCCGACAACCCTGCACCCAGGCCGAAGATAGTTGGTGGGCTCCCTGGCCCGACCGAGATGCGCGGCCACTACTCTAGCATGGTTATTCCTTACAAGCCGTTGACCAATTCGCCAAACGAGACGGTCGCTGCGTACATCTACTTCGATGGTCGGCAAAAGGAGGAAGTGGCCACGCTTCTACGGAGAGGCGAGGAGACCTGGGTCAACTCTCGATGGGTTAGTGTCCCAGATTCAGAGGGCGGTGGCCTGGCCGAACGGGAATTCCTCTTCCGTGAAGTTGGACTTGAGAGATGGTTAAATGGCCTAGACCTTGACGGGAAGGATGCGGCGGCCAAGATCGAGCGACGAAGGCAGAAGATGGAAAAGCGTCGCCTGAAGCGCAATGAGATTGGCGGTATGGACACGGATGCTAAGTCGCAGAAGGAGAGAGACATAATGCGGTACGGAAATGATTCGAAGTCTCCGTTGGAGGATGTCTCCGATGAAGACATGTCGTTCTCTGATTCCGATGACGATCCGATCCCCGAGTCTGCAGGGCAAATCAAAGTTGCACTCTTCCGTGTCCTAGCCTCCGGCGAGGTCAAGCGGGGAGAGTACTCGCCTCAGTTTGATGCTCACGATGATGACGATGACGTCTCAGGCGGCAATGACAACAGCGGCGCATCCGACGCCAACGTTGACCACACTACGAGCTTTGCTAAACCGAAAACACTCGATCCCAAGACAATCAGCACACAAACCGTGACGAGCATCGATGCGACTGATAAGCCTTACGCCACTTTCACATTCATGTACCGTGGAGAGCGTAGGTCTTGGCCCAGCTTTTAGTTCTAGCACTCGGAACTGACTTTGATCTAGGACAACTGCAGAAGATGGGAATCCTCAAGGATGCCAAAGTGCAGGAAACTCCCGGGTCTGCCAAGCGTCGGTCGATACAGCCTGATTTCTCCAATCTTGGTCCGCTCAAGCCTGGCGGCACCGTTGGTTTCCTGAATTTCCGCGAGAACACAGAAAATAATAGGAGAGGAAAGAAAAAGAATGCGGGCGACGATGACATGGACAGCGATGACGATGACGACAACTCCATCCTCGGTAAAGCGGACGCTGAAGAGGGCAAGGATGATGATGTGCACCTGTCACCGGAAGAGCTCAAGCAGCAGGGTGAATTAGCGGAGAGCATTCGAAAGATCAAGGTGAGTTCCAACTTCTTTGCGGTCGGCTCCGTAGGCCTGACTAATAGATATCCAAGCTCAAACGCCAACACTCGTCAGCGTCACTGGCAACCAACACTCCTCCGACCGATACTGGAAGCCCTCGAGCAGCTGGAGACACAGCACCGTCTTCGAACCTTTCCACAACACCTCCGATCGTGCCCCCGTCGACTGCCGCCACTGAAGTCCCGAAGCCAGCGACCAACACGGTCGATGGTGAATTTGTTGGCAGTCCTCTGAAGAAACAGCGAGCCAGCGTCTCACAAGCGGATGAAGATGTGATGCGCAGACGGATGGAGTCGGGGTTGTCTCATGAGATTACCAACAATGATGCTCCACAGCCCGCTGTAAATGCGGCCACCACTACCAATGCCGCCGGGGCCGCGAACCATCCACCACATGATTCAATGGCTACCGAAGAGGAAGAGCTATAAGCTCGTGGCCTTTCAAAACCGTTTTGACGTTGAGTTTTTAGTTAATTGACGCATACCGATCAGAAAGGCACTGGTATTTGATGCTGTCAAGCCCTGCGTCCAGATGACGGATTCCACCTCTTTCGACCGAGGGCCTTCTCTTTCGGTGTTGGTGCTGGTGCTGGTACTGCTGCTGCTGATGATGATTACCATTATTATTACAGGCACTATGGATGAATTACTAGTGCAGCATTCTTATATTGTTTTGGGTATCAATCCTTTATTTCCATAGCTAAGGTGTGGGCGGTGATACAAACGGCCGTGATTAAACATGACCGCAGGTGGCTGCTTCTTGTTTTTGGAATGTGTGGTGTGCTCTTTTGCTAGTCACAGAACCTTACTGGCGAATGGTTAGGGGATGGGTGGGATCATTGCTAGAATGGAGCATGAGGTACGTATTGAGCGGAGGTAATTGCTATAGAGGGAATGAGTTACGCAAGTTGCATGTTGAAACCAACCTATGATTTGGATTTGAGATACAGAGAAAGAGTTGAGCCTGCAAAGAGAAGGCAGGGCTCGTAGAGTTTGGTCTGAGGCAGTATCTGAGAATCTTGCGAGAAGATACCTGCACATCCACTACAGCACTTGCAGATGAATAGAACGAGCAGGTACTGCAGCAAGTAACTTTGACCTCCGAGCGTATCGACTTGTCGACTGATCAAACAAAAACCAGCACATAAATATTTGCTACGTCAAGTCAAATTCCGCAGTGGCAAAGACTGCTGCACATGCGCGATATATCATTAAGCATCGACAGGGTCCTGCGCTCGCCAATTACTACAGTACCTTTTTTGCTCGCTCGATTATTACGACATCATGAGCAGTAGTTGCAATAGCAGTAGCGACGCAGTCTTGTGATCCGTCGATCAGAAAGAAGCATCATGAAGTATCATCATGCTTCATGATTTCCAACACCTCGTGCTAGATACGCGCGACAGCAACCAAGCCTTATCTGTTCATCAGGTGTGATATCAGTATGAACCTTGTTTCATTCTTATTGTCATCCAGGTGTCAGCATGGCGCCGGCCTTGTCGTCCTTAGCGAGCCATTGCATGCATAAGGCTATGCATAATACTATGACTTATGGATAGCCATGTAAGTACCTCCGGGCGTCACTCAAACAAGGTGCCAAGTCCCTTACTAGCTATCTTATTCAATGCCCCATCTCGGATACAGGCTTCATCTTTTGAAAGAGATTTCTTCGCTTCCTATTACTTGCTCCCTTTAAGTCATGAGGACCCTGTATTTGAGGGCTTTTGTCATATCATATGGAGTCTAGTCGACGCTATTGTTAGATTGTCACAGGACAGAAGAGAAAGCATCTTCTAAGCGCGCGCATTATGGTCTTAAGAAGAGGTGCTGAGTCATATTCACATGGGCTTGTAGCTCAGTGGTAGAGCGCTCGCTTCGCATGCGAGAGGTCAGGGGTTCGATTCCCCCCAAGTCCATCTTTTTTGCTTCCGATCTTCACGGGATCAAGGATGGGCTCCCAGCCTATCTTTTTGTCATCTCTGTGTACTTCTAAACTGTATCAGACACACAAGCGAAAGCAGAATCCTAGGCCCTGAAAGAGAACGGGATGGAGGGGAAGTGACTGACAGGCCTCGTCCCCACTGCGGTGGAGTCCCAGGGGGAAAAGTGGAGCCCCTCCCACTCCACTATGGAAGAGTAGGTACAACCCCACCTTATTATATCACCTCCACCAAACTATCATTAAAGGTGCTCCATATGTATCTCATTCGAAAGCCACGATCCTCACGTTCATTTTATGCTCTCCACTTCTCAGGATGTGCATGTGTTGGCGAGATCCCGCCTGCGCCGGTTTAACGAAGGCTCTATATCAATGAGTTCTTCGCTGCTATCGTCAACAACAGCCGGGGTGGTGTAGTGGTATTAACATTGCAGAGCCACCGGGGCCTTGAGCCTTGCGGATGGAGTGCAGATTCTGGGTTCGAGTCCCAGTCCCGGCAATTCTTTTTTGTTTCTGCTCGAGCACGGCGGAGGCGTCATTTGGACGTCATGATATTTTGCGCGGGTGGTATAGTAGGTTCTATCTAGGCTCGATGGTCCTGAGGGATGGTGTGGCGCTGACTTAGGCAAAAATACTGTTTTTGGTGTTGTTGTTATGAGATATGCTAAGGGAAGCTCCGAGGAGACGATGCGCGCATTGGGCTTGGAATGAAGAGCTCGCTTAGGCTTCCTTGTAGTGTGCTCTTGGCCTCAAGATGTCGAGTTTGTAGGATATTTTCTGCTGGATCTGGTGCTGGTTGAAAGACAGGAGTGACAGATTGTTTGTCTATGGCGAGAGCCATGTATATGCACGTATGCTGACAGTGGAGCGCAGATGCTGAAGCCGGCTTGAGTGGACTAAGGACATGGGGACGAGCTTGTGATTGATACAGTACGTCTGTAGAAGCAAAGATGCGTTAGCTAGAGAGTCCAAGCTAGCGCATGTGCAGGGGAAAGAAATAGGTATAGTACTCGATGAAACCGCATGCTAGCGATCTGACTCGGGCGAGTCAAGTCCTTTGCCAGTTCACACGCGCACCATAATAGAATTCGTGCCTCGATCATGATATGTCTGACGAGAACATTGCCGACAGCAAGGAAAGGGTCGTCCAAAGTTTTGCATTACTCAGACAACGGATATCGAAGACAGAGAGTGAGTCGATGTGAGTCGAGGGGACGTCTTACCGTTAGACTGAGGCAGTAATAACGCCGATTTACGCCTGAGAAGCCATAACCAGGTATTTAGGAACTAGATTGAGGCTGTCGTGAGCTTCGGATATTCACTAAAGCGTGCGCAGACAGAAACATCTCATGGGTGTGAGCGAGTAGGTCGAGATGTGTTACAGAAGAAACCCCAGGCTGGAAGTATCACATTTTTGCTTTGAATCAGAACTTCCTTGCCCCGAGCCGGAGTTGTGAAAAAGAGAACATTTCTAGTTATCTTCTCTTCCTGTGTTGTCTCAACAATCTATTACTTATTCTTTCTTTCCCAACATCCTCTCTGAAGAAGTCGCCACATACACTTTTGTTGAGACTTAAATCAAGATTTAATCAAGTCTGACCAGCCTTTAAGACCTACAAGCTGCGACACCACATATCAACTTTCCCAACACCAAAGGACTTCAAGTTCCACCAGACTTGTCTCATCATATGAGAAGTGACCTCCAGTTCACAAACCAAGAATTCTCGCTGAACTCACTCAGTACTGTCATAACACAGACACGCAAGTAACAGAGGCCCAAGTATCCAGGACAATTTCCATAGTTGAGATCAATATAGTCCTAAATTCAAAAGATCGCTAGAAACTTGGTATTTTCCCCTTCATTGCTTCGGCAAGTGAGTTGACCATGGATGACTCTGAGGATTTCAACATCCCTTCAGAACAACGCCGCGCACTCCTCCGGGACCTCGAAAGTGTCCTTGGCGACTTATCTATTCCGTGCCATTGGTGGGCTACGTTCATCTTATGTGATATTGAGAGGCTCAAGGGTATCGTCGAGAAGATCAGATTAGATCCCGCGGTTGAACAGCTAGGCATTCCCTCATGCTGGACGCTTCTTCGCTGTTGGTGGTCTGAGGAGAAGGTAAAGAGATGGGTGATGCATACTTTGAATGGGCCCGGGAATTCCACCGCGCCGGTAAAGACTCTCCAGAACTTGATCACATTAAGTTGCTCCCTGCATGCTTATTGGACCTGTGGGGGATTCGTGCTAAGGCCAGAGCCAGAACGCCCCACCAGTAACAAGGAAATGAAAGTTCAGTTTCTCTGAGTGCTTTCGCGAGGGTATAAAGCTCAAGATACATTCCATGTTCTGTCAAAACCGCTCCCCATCGATAGGGAAATGAAGAGACTTCTGAAAGCAGATCCCGTGAGGATTTAAGAAGAGTGGTATGGCTTTTTATCAAGACGTTCCGGGATGGTGAAATCTGCAGACTGGATCACATTGACCACCCATGACTCAACAAAGTACCCTCTCCCCAGCTATGACCTCCTTTAAATGCAGTTCGTTCTCAGCCGCCTTTATCGACTGTCGGGTGTCTCCAAGGAAGTGGACCTATCCGAAGGAGGGCAGTGACGCCAATCTTTCCATCGGTGCACGGATCGACTGGGCTTGCTTTGGACCATGATATGCATTGGGTCAGTGTCATCTTAAATAATAATGCAATGCGATGAGTTTGAATTGTATGACTCGATAGAAAGAATTGAATTCAGCTGTACACAGCCGCGAAGAATAGCACTTGCAAGGCTGGAATATGCCGACAACCGAGAAGGCTCCTGCGTGAGGAATAGTAGACGTAAGACGCTGGAGCCTGTTCTCTCAACTGGCTATTGCACGCCATCCTTGGTCTTCCTTTCCGTTCATTTCTGAAAATGGTACCTATCAAGCATTGGGTTGAGCAAGTCAAATAACTCTGAAATCTACACAGGGTTACTTACAACATATCAGCTATCATATGCGGTGCAAGTCAAGGTTTTGACCAGAGCAGATCTCTATTCACCAAATTGATGCTTGGCAAAATCACGGAGATAGCATGCGCCACAAGATACCACTGTAGGCTGTAGTGCCTGTCCCTTGGCATGCGGGACCCCCAGGGTCGGGCCGAGACCAGGTGCGGAAAGTGGCCTTCTTGCTCGGGCCACCCGGGTCACGGGCGGTAAGCGCTAACAATCCTCGCCAATGTTTATGTGAACGATGTTTTGCACACATCCTTGAGCCTCCGTCTCCAAACTACTCTCTGCCCCCAACTCAAACATGGGGATCTTCAGCCTCTTTGGCAAAGCAAGACCCCCTCATCCAGAAACATTCCCGACCGACACCATAGTCCCAATCGGCTTCTGGGATGGCCGATCGTATCAACATAGTATCTGCATGGAGGTCACCTACCGGTTTGACGATGTGCTTGATGTCGAGAGGCTGAATCACTCTCTGACAAGACTGTTGCAGCTTGGGGAATGGCACAAGCTCGGCGCGCGCTTGCGGCGGAATGTATGTAATACCTCCTCTCCCAAAGAGAAACAAAAGAGAACTCTTTTCTGAATGCCTTATAGGATGCCGGACAGCTTGAATATCATATTCCGCGGGAATACACTGCCCAACGACCAGGTTTCATTCTCACAAGCGAAGAATTTCCAATGAAGGCGATCGAGCATCCCCTGGCTTCCAAAATTCCCACAGCAACAGATACACCTCGGGTGCTCGGCGTAGCCGACGAGATCGTTCCCATCTGTCACCATGCGCAAGCGCCGCGGTGTCTGGACGACTGGATCTATACGGACCGACCTCAGCTTGCTATCCATGCTGCCTCATTCACCGACACCACAATCCTGACGATAACCTTCCTGCACACCCTCATGGATGGGATGGGCATGTCCAGCTTCTTCACGGCCTGGACGGCTGTGCTGCGTGGCCAAGAAGATCAGGTACCCACTTTCCTCGGGTTCGACACCACCCCAATGCACACCTTGAATAGCACGATTCCCGTGGAACCATTCATACATCAGGGGCTATTGCTCCGAGGTTTCCGCATGCTGCTCGGTGCCATGTATATCATGTGGGAGTATTACTGGCGAGGACCGGAAGAGCAGCGTGTCGTATGCATCAACGGGTCATTTGTTGATCGGATGCGGAGCCAGGCGATGCAGGAACTCACCACTACGAAGCATGATACGAACGCTCCCCGCGTCTCATTCCTCAGCGAGAGCGACGTCCTTCTAGCATGGTGGACCCAAATAGTGGTCAAAGCGCTCAACCCCAACCCCAACCGCTTGCTTGTGCTAATGAACATCTTCGACTTCCGCTCCCTCATCCCACCTCTACCAGGATCTACGACTTCCTCTGAGAAAAAAAGCATCGCCGTCATCGGAAACGCCACTTATCCTGCCTACACCTTCCTCCGGGTCGGCGAAATCCCCACGACGCCGATTAGCCACCTGGCCGCGCAAATCCGCCACTCCTTGGTCCAGCAACGCACCAAGCCGCAGGTAGAAGCCCTGGCCGCCTTGATCCGCGCGACCACGGAAGCGCAAGGAGTCGACGCGACGCTCTTTGGCGAGCCCAGCTCGCTCCTCATGGTCTGGTCAAACTGGCATAAGGGACGCCTCTTCGAGATTGACTTTTCAGCGGCTGTCACCTCGATTGGGGTGCCAACGTCAGTTGGGAACGGGCGAACGAACCCTGTGGGACGTCCGTCATATATTATCTCCAATGCCCACGTGGGCGGCCCGATGCCGACGAATCTCGGGCCCGTGGTGGGCAAGGATGCGGCGGGGAACTGGTGGTTGACGTGGAGACTGCCCCAGTGGGCATGGCCGATGGTGGAAGCGCAAGTACATTCGGCGGTTCTAGCGAAATGAGGGGGATAGCACCAGAAGCTGTAGACTATGGGCAGTCAGCGTTTGAGATGAGATACTCAAGGTACAATGCTTCCAGAGCGCCAGTGAAATAAGTAAAAACCATCCCAGACTAGTTCGTCTAAATGGTCCTTGCCAATGGCGGTTAGGAGACACTGACTCGTTTGATTGCCTTTCCTGATCAGGAGCTAATGGTAGGCTCGAATGTGAATCCAAAGGCTGGTAATACGGATCTCCGGGTAGGATTCAAAATTCCTAGAGCACAAGATACTGAAGGTGGCAGTAGAGAAACAAATTCGAGAATATGCAGGTAGATTAAGCAGTACCTCAACCATTAATGTGCACCTAGCGAGCGCGTTCGACCTGTGCATAGTCCCGAAAGTAGAGAATAAAGATGACCAGAGAGAAGTGCAGAAATAGCCTGAAGCACGCCAGAACACCCCAACGCCCGAGTCGCTCATTCTGAACCCGTTACTCGTCACCAAAATCATTAATCATGCCTCTGTAGCTGTCTGAGACCCGGATTCCCACAACTTCTTGGTATCCTCAATTAGCTTAGCAAAATGCCACTGGGCGATGGTCTTGATGACAGTCTGATCCTTCTTGCGAAGGTCGAATAACCGGGTCCGACGCACCACCAGCGAAGTGCCGTCAAAGTAAGCCTCGAGCAGCCGAGCATGTTGGGGTCCCATGAACGAGAAAAGCAGAACCTTTGGAGTTCTCAGTCAGTATCAGAGGGTTCCGCAGGGGTATAGGCAGGTTTTGCCGATACAGTCAGGTGCTTGAAAAAGCTGGATCGCCTCATTTGCGCATTTATCAAGCGTAGAGCGATTAGAACCTCTCCTCGAAGAACTGTTGTGTCTGTGCCATCTATGCCATGGTACATAAATGCTTGTATATGAGAATATCGGCGCTTGGCCACCTCACAACCGTATTTTAGTTATCCATTGAGGGTCGCTGAACTGGTGTAAATCCGTAAAAGGTCTGTCGTCGAAACTGCTCGGTTGTGCAGATAAGACAAGAATTTGATATAGGTAGAGTTGGTGGTGGAGGCAAAAAGGCTAATAGTTACCTGCTAGTGCGCCACAGCCCATCAAACTCGCGAAGCTCGTTATCTTTGCTAAACCAGGTACAACCGGCAGTATAATGAAGAATATAATGGGTCAGATTACGTGAACACTTCAATCTGTCTGTGTCATCTTGGGAAAAGAAATCGAAATCTTAGAACCGCCCCGCTTCCTCATCGTCGGGATCTAGCAGTAGGGAGGCAGAGCATGGTGCAAAGAATCTGGGCTTGGATTCTGATTGTGTATCCAGCTCCATGGGCAGGATATTCATGTTGTGTAGTTTCCCTTGACGCTCATCGAATTCATGGGTTTCAAGGTGTTTGATGTGATGAGCCAGTGCACGCACCGTGTCCCGTAGCTTCAGGTGTTCTGGGTCTCGACAACAGACATGATGATGAAGTCATAAGATAAGGTAATGCAGAGCCGGACTACTTTTGAGGGGGAAAAGAAAAAAAAAACAATCAAGATAGATGACTGAGCCTGATGTCCTTCGGAAACAGGATCGCGCTGGGGGATGTTGGAACATAAGTAGGGATGTTTTCGGGGACTGGTTGCCGGGCGACCCACCGCTGTGTCACGAATCACTCGCGGCCTTACTAATTGCGACGACGCATGCAACCTTAAAGGTAAGCGCGGAGCCTTGCCCGCGGCCCGGCCATTGAGTGGCTTTCGCGTGACTCCTGAGTAACGTGCTGATTGGTCAAATCTCGACATGTTGATTGAGCAAAGTACCACTGGGCGGGCAGTACCTTAGTACTATTGACTTCGGAGTATTCCGACAGTCCGTGCGCATATAAACTACATAGTACATCTTTTCAGGTTCTAGTGCTCAGTAACCTTGTCGAGTCTATTTTGGACTCCGCATCGTAACAATCTGATTGGAGGCATTGGTCCTCTTCCACAGCCAGTCAAGGCCTTTAGCTCCGACAATCAGCTCGATAGTCGATACTGGTGGTGGTAGTTAGATTGAGTGCGTTATTTGACTAAGCCCGTGCCTGTGTTCAAGTAATGCTCTTAAATAGAGAACCCCCAACTCAAGGCTGACATCCCTCTTGGGCATCCATCTCGGTCCGTGCTATTTTTAAGCGTGCCTATCTGCTTTGCTTTCTGGCCTACTCTCCTTTTATTCTGACTCCGCCACATTTCTTGACTGTAAAATGAGTCGGCTTCCACAGAAACAAGTCCTACCCTCTACTCGCGCACGATGGGAAAAAGATATCGGCGTAAGGAAGTTGCATGGGAAAACTAGTCATGGAACAGAGTTGGCCTCCAGATCAGAGATTAGCTACAACCAATTCTTACTCCTATGCGTTCTTTGGGTGAAGGGGGACAAAGACTCTCTATTACTCCCAGAGAGAATCAAACGCCTGATTCCCGATGCAAAGAAGATGCTGAAGAACTACCAAGCATGGCAATTATACTGCGAGAGCTTCAGCAAGCCCACAAAGTCCCAAGGTGATTTTACTACTGCTCGCTATTTCCAGAAGGTGGCTGCAAACACCGCAGGAACCACAGGGCCGCACAGCTTTGATACACCAATCGCACACCGTACCCGCAATCAATGCAAGGAACAACAGGCCTTGGACATCTCAAGACTTCGACTGGCACCCCCAGAGACTCCAACGAGGAAGACAAGAAAGCCGCCACAGACACCCGTGATGTCAACTTCGGACGACGACGCGAGTGCAATTATAGATGATGATGGTGGTGATGGTGACGGTGATGGAGAAGAGGAGGAGGAGGAAGAGGAGGAGGAGGAAGAGGAGGACGAGGACGAGGAGGCTTCTCCCTTCGTATCTATCACCCCGGCCGCCCAAGTCCCGGAGTATCTCTAGAAGCTGATGTTTCCGCCCACCAAAGACCAAACAATTGTGAACACTGCCCTTGTGGTTTTCCTCAATGCTCTTCCTATGCCCTTCACTTCTGAGACATGCAACTGGTCTATACACAGAAAAGGGTTACTGCCACTTTCGGAGAGTCTTGTTTCGTAGCCCGGACGGACGGATACTTGGATTATGGCGAAGAGAATGCCTATGCTTTAGTTGAGGTTAAGCCTGTGGTTCGAGGTCCAAAAGAAATCTCATTCAGATGCAAGAAAGCGCCCAAATGGTCGGATGGCTATTGAACAATAATGGGGGGAGTATGAGCGACAAACTGTAAGTGTTTACCATAATTTTTGATATGTGAAGTATCTTTAACATTCATTTGCAGTGGAATCCATGTCTCACAGGATCGGCATGAGATATTCCTAACATTTGCAGATTATGATGATGACTATATTGCGTATCTCAAGAATAAATCACCCAAGAACTCAGCCTTATCATTCTTAACCATGCATCAGTACGGTCCTTGGGATACGCAAACTGCCTCTCATATGGCGGAATTGGGACCTATTCTTCTTGTCATCACACTGGATGCTCAATCTGATATCCAAACAAAACAAAAGCCCAGAAGACAATCCAGAAATTTGAAGATCACTAGAGAAAGGACTTTCTCACCTGGCCTTTCCTTCCGAAAATTGCTGCTGTCACGATGCTTCCACCTTCCGTGCGCCATTCCTAGAACATACCATGCTGGATTCCTCAGTTTTACCAAATCCTGATGCAGTCTTTGTTCGAGTTAGCTCCCAGATCAAGCCGAGACCCAAAGGATTGAGTGCTACTTAGCATAAGATTCTGCAGCCAAGCACGGCCTTGATGGGTTTCATGGTGTCGAAAGGCTTCTGACCACGGATGGAAGCGTGCATCTCATAGAGCTATGTGATAAATTGTCCCGGTCAATGAACTCACTATGCCATCCTGTTATCATGGTCCTTCGCAGTGACTCACTTTTTACAATAATCACAGCAGCGTCGACGGTGAAATAGAGCCCTGCATCCAATACCACCAGCCCAAAGTCAACTGTCAACCATCCATCTTCCTTTCAAAATGCCATTACAGCTCGTCGCAATGACTTCAACTGCGCAAACCCACAGAGTATTCCTCGTATACGAGCTCTTGGAGGCGATCCTCCTCCTAACCGATCCTCGTACGCTTCTCACCTCCGCCCAGCGAGTCTGCCATTTCTGGCACGATCTCATCCAAGACTCCCTCGAAATCCAAAGGGCGCTTTACTTCAAGCCTTCCTCGGCCTCCCCGTAGACCAAGCACCGCAATCCATTTATCGATACAGTTTTTTGGTCTCGATTCTTCCGCCAGCTCAAGTTCCTAGATTCTCCGACCATACGCCGAGCCAGATATAGATATTGAGTGCCCGGAGACACCCCCGTCAATACGCTCACAAACAACGAGCCATGCCTCCGCCCCGAAGCGCGCTAGCGACGTATGCTCCTCCATCAGCCGCCCACCGACATTCTCCTCCTCTTTGATACGACTCTAGGAAGGCGTATAAACTCCAAGCCGAGTTCGAGACAGAAATCTCTACCGTCCAGGTTCCCGCCCCATACATTCACCTGGGACACTTGGCCGCCGCGGTCGAGAACAAGGTGCTCTGCCCGGAGCCCACGTCCCTGCATATCCTGGCGGGATGGGCCAACTCCGATGCTATGTCCCTGTCAGCGCGTACGACCATCAAGGCTGTCGAGGCCGACTGCCCCTACTGGGACACGGAGGCCATATTCTTCTGCCTACCAAGTCGTTTTTCTACGCATTCTGTTGGCAGCGTGCTGATGTGGCTTGATTCCACATCAGTGCCCTGGCGCAAGTGGGAGGTCGTCGGCCATTATTTTGTTTGAGCTGGGAGTTAGGGTGATTTCTTTTGTTTCCCATTCAACTTTGAATCGTGATTGGATACTTCATGGGAATATTTTTTTTTTTGACATTACAATATGCCCCTCACGACTCTGTTTTGCATCCGCTATTTCCTACTTTAATTTGATTTGGTAATTATTTCTTTTGGCATCTGTGGCACCGATTTTTCGAAATTGCATGTAACTCTATGCTCGTAGATCATCACTATATACAAGTCCACAAACATTTAGCGAGAATTTCATTATTATCGAACCACATCTCGAGTCTCAAGCTCTAGGACCTACACATGCGCGAGACAATGCGTGAGTCCTTGGATTTATCTACCAGATCGATTCTGGCTATAAAGCCGTCTTGAGACTCGTATAAGTCATAAGCTACACCTATCGTGGACATCCTAGAAGCGGGTAGGAGCAAAGAGTCTCCATTAGCTCTACAGATTGTGTTGCCTACGACAGTCTTGAGGCACTAGGGACAGTAAAGCTATAGACACCTACACTTAGCGTTGAGTTCGATTCGAGATTCGAAGCTATTGGCTTGCCAGGTCGCACACTATGAGATGTCTGTTATGCACATGGCTGTTTGAAAATTGAGAGATACCACGTTCTTTCCTTGATTTGTTGCTGGTTGTGCCTGCCTCATCCACTCCCTCCCTCAAAATATCCTTCCTTCCACCGGCGCCGAGATCTTTCTCCCTCACTCAATCATCCAATCCTTCATAATGTTTAGATATCTAGCCTTATACGAAGCCCAACTGAAGGCCTTACTATCCTCTTACGGAATCTCCCTCCCTAGAATCTATTCTTACCTCAAACAACCCCACGCCCGAGAAACAATCTGTGCATTTGCAGCCCGTGACGATCGAGCCCATGACGGTCAAGCCCAACCCGCCCCTGGCTGGGATCGCTTTATATGGCAGCATTGCGCAAATAAAGGTCAAGCCTTCGTGCGCATGTTCTCGTTAGCCCCCGGCGAGCTCCAAGCCTTCCTCGACATCACCTTCCCGTACAAATTCATCCGCGCCATCAGCCCCTGGACCGACCCCCGTGCGCTGGACACCTGGAACTGGGTCCAGGACAATGATGCCACCGCAATTTATGACAATGGGGCTTTCTCCGACATTTTCACAGACATTCTAGGCGCAAATATCAGTGATAACGTGCTGATCCGCATGGCCAATGACCTGCCTCAGTTTGTCAATGGGGTGTATTATCCTGTACTCATGCCCCCCCCCCTCACCCCAGCAAGTAGTTGTTCGCCGTATGTGAACCGCTAATATGCTATTCTATATCATGATCCAGGGAATAGGCGCATTTTTCAGCAACCTCTATAACACCAAACATGGAATCATCATCGCAGATAATCTGGTTAGCCCGGAGAGTATAAGCAAAACAACGCATATCAGTCCGCTCATTCCGCTCAGGCACTGGTCTGACGTCACCTTCTTGGTCTGGAAACGACTCACCGCGCAAGCGGGCGTGGCCGTCAACTCCATCCGCCATATCTTCCACTCCACGATCTCAAATTCGGACACTAGAGACATAATCAAACAGGTTCTGGCGAGGACGGGGAGGCCGCTGGGGGTGTGGGATCGACCGGTGACATTTGCCATGGATAGTGAAGAAGGAAGGGCCATTTTGGGAACGCCGAACGGGAGCACGGTAGGCTTTTTCCTGGCGCAGCATAAGGAGGAGCTAGGTCGCAGGAGGAAGGTGATCAGTGTCACGTTGTTTGCGGAGTTTGTACACGGGTATGAGGGTGTGATTTTGGCGCAGAATGAGAGCTTGTATTTTACTTTGAATGCCCCGGAAGGAGGTTGATGTGTGGGTTTTGTTTGGCGTTGTTCTGGTGCTTCAAGCTTTGAATAGGAATCAATGATAACTGCAGGTACTCTCTAAACTCAATGGTCTCAATAAACTACGAAACTAAGGCCAGGACCGAGGGATGCCGTTGAAGTATATGGTGCAGTCGTAAAACGGTGGTGGATTCATAGCCTAGAGACGAAGCTATCTCACCTGGGTCTAAGCCGGCGTCACGGAGGCCTCGCCTCTCAGTAGTTATAGCAGCCAGCAAACTTGGAATACAAATGAAGCAGACCAAATCCATATTCACCCCCGTGCACGAACATTTACACATCAGGAAAGCACTTGAACCTCGCATCAGTCCGATCCCAGCCGACCCCCTGATGCACCGTCAGCAGGTTCTCGGGATCCACCTCCTCCTTGATGCGCAAAAGACGGTCGTAATTCTCCTCACCCCAGAACGCACCGATAGGGTCTGGTTCGAACGGATCGCCTTCATTCTGATACGCCCCGGAGCCGGGCGTGAACTCCCGCAGAGGGTCCATAGCGCGGGACACACTCTGCCAGACCTGGCGTATGATCTCCGGATCCGTGATCCTGCTGTCCAGGAGCCGCGTGTGCATGACGTGCCATAGCCCGGTGCGCCACGCCGGCGTGACCGACGACGCCCCCGGCCCGGACGCCTGATCCTCTGCGGCGAGGGTCTGCGAGTACAGAGCCGGAGCCACGAGGAGGATCTCCACTCGGAGCGAGGGCGGCGTCGGCAGGGTATCGTTTGAGATCAGCAGCTCGTAAATCAGGTCCGTCAACTGCGCCCGACTCGTCGCGTTCTGGAACGCCGTCCGCGGGATGATCCGTGACGAGACGGCGGTGGACACCTCCGACGTGAGTAGGAGGGGGCTCGACGAGACGGGGCCCAGGAACTCTAGGAACCCGTCGACGCGGTTGAGCGTTGCGGTCGTAGCTGGGGCTTTGGCTTTCATCTCGCGAGCGAGGTCGAGCACCGGCTGCACGGACGCCATTGCGTCTGAGTAGTTCAGCAACGCCGTCGCCATCACGATGGTATATTCTGTGACACCGGGGATCAGGAAGCCGCCCCACCCCTCTGCGGCCCATCGCTCCGCGTGCTCGATGAACAAGGCTGTGATATCCTTCGCTGACGAGGAGGGTTCCAGCCCGGTCAACGAGACGTTCAGAACCATCATTGGTCGGTCCGGGTGCACGAGCGTGTTCATCTCCATCACGACGCCGAAGGTGCCGCCTCCGCCTCCGCGCAGCGCGAAGAACAGATCCGGGTTCTGGCATCGAGTTGCAGTGGCGTATGTTCCGTTTGGAAGGACGACTTTGATTTCTTGGACATTATCGACTCCGAGACCTGGTTCTTGTCATTATATCTGTGCGAATTGACGTGCGTTGCGTTTTGGGGGAGAAATCTTACCAAGCTCGTTAGCCAGCAACCCGTGTCCACCCCCTGTAATCCATCCCCCAGCCGCCCCGACACTGTCGCACCCGCCCCCAACAACCCGGTATCCGCGGGCTTGCACAAAATCATAGATGCCCTTAAATTGCTGCCCCGCTCCGAACTTGATCACATCGCCCGTCGGAGCAGGACAACCCTCCGGAGTAAAGTCTTTGAGAAGCTGGATGGGAGGCTGATAAGGATGCATCCTGCCCGCCTGTCAACATCGCCACGTCCCCAAGGTAATCAATTCAGTTGATAGCATACCACAACGCGAGAGAGTCCGGCGCCGAGCTCCGGCCTCTATAGTCATGTCCGGTGTTCTTGATGACGAGTCGTAGTCCATGAGTTCTGGTGAAGTTAAGGGTAGCTTGGACGTCCTCAACACTTTGCACCGCTACATATCTTGGAGAGATACTGCCCTGCTGACATGTGGAATTTGTCGCTAGAGACGCGGGGATGGGGCAGGATGCACCAGTGGTTTGGCAGGCGGACCAGACGAACTATTGTCATGCTTTAGCCGGTATGCAACCTAGGAAGGGGCCGTGGTCGGTGCGCTGACGTTAGAGTACCATGAGAACTCGTTTGATGCGAGGTTCGCGTTGAGTAGTAGCGATTGTTCAGCGGCGCATTGGGTTGGATCTTGCTGTTCAGTAGGATTGTTCATGGAGGGGTAGCACGAGCTCATCATCGGAGCCCCTTCGTGGAGCCGTCCGCTGAGAGTCGTGTTGAAGGCCTCCCAGGTCGCTTGGCTAATGCTCGATAATGACGTCCATGTTCTTGAGTTCGCGGGTTGGGCGTTTGCTATGAGTAGAGGAACAGTAATGAAAAGGGAGAGGTAGCGTCGTCTCGTCATCCTGGTGATATGCGCAGGCTGAATAAGCAGCTTGGTTTCTTTTTGCACCACCTGTACTTTGATGAATGAGAGCATACGGTACGCGAGGTAGGAAATAGCTCTTATATATGGTCTTGCAAAGGGAACACATAGATTGTCCCTTGCATTTCTGAAGAAGGTGGTGTAACTCTACATCGTGGGAGACCATATTCCTCGACTGTCCAAAACAGCAAACCGTCTCAATAGAATGACGCAGAGGTGCATGAGATAGGTCAGCTGAGTCTGACTGTATGCATTAGAAACGTGTTACCCTACATATGACAGGGAGATCCATGATGGCCATAAACAGCTAATGTCAAGAAAAAGCATGGTGTGTTTGTCCGGAGTAAAGTTACGGTCCTAGCTAACAGGGCCACGATGACTGGCCCATAGAAATGTGGAGTCGATTCAGTTGCATGCAGCAGTCGTAAGACCTGCACTGCCAGCTGTTCTTCGGTCACTGAAACTCTATGTCGATTTGGATAACTTGTTTGCCGCGTCCTTGGGGTTTGGCAGCTCCGGCAGCAGTTCTTGCACCCAACCGACAATCTGCGGTCTCTGTAGGGAAACTCGAAGACCGGTTGTCGTCGACTCTGTGCTGACTTTTGATCGCTTCGAGGACCGGGGGATGACAAACGGCCCGTAGCTCAACGATGGACTAAGTTCTATGTCTGAAGAGTCCAACAAGCTTTCCAGTGCGGAGGTATCACCACTAAACTCAAGCTCGATGTTACAAGCAACCACAAAAGCGGTGTTGTAAGATGGAAACTTCGCATATTGAGCCGGAATAGTTTTGTTCTCTTGGACGTATTGATGCAGCTTCTCAGGTCCAGGCGATAAAGGCAAACCATCCACCGCGTCGAGCTCAGGATCAGCAAACAGTTCCGCGTGTAGCCATGGCCGTGAAATCTCCACCAACATGCAATCCATAGAAACCTGGACCTCCAGGCTGAGTATGAACGACATCGCTTCTTTCGAGCCGTCGAGAAGCCCTAAGCTGGCGAAAGTGCTGACCATTTCTTGACCGACTTCAACGGACTCGAACGACGACTTGGAGACCTTGGCGGAAATGTGCATCCAGGGAGGCGAAGCTCCCATTTTCGATTGCTCCATTTTCTGCTGGAGCAAGTCAGCCCACCCCGATGGGTCCAGCACGACACCGCTGTATTCCGAAACACCATCTCCATCGACAACCGTCCAGTTGCGCAATGCTTCCTTACTCATCTCCACGCGTTTCAACGCGGAAGAAGAATCGACGATCGCGAAGTTAAACTCAGCCTCATGTTTGAATCCGTGCACCACCCAGTCCATATACCGGGCCTGGACGTTTGCCTTAGACTTCGACGTGTTCTCCTTAAGCCATTCAAGATACCGCTCTTGCTGCTTGTCCGCCCGGGTCTCATGCTCCTCAATGATGACGCGCTGGCGCGCCTGGTCCTCTGAGTACTGCTGGACAGCCTGGGCCCAAGCCTGTTGCTTGGCAATATAGGTGGATATTTTAGACTGAGCTTGAGCCCTCTCATCTGCAGACTCAAGGTAGCGCATTGCTCCTCGATATCTGTCTCGTGCAGCTTGAAATTGTAGGTCCAATGCCTGGGTTGAATTCGTCGCATGCATGTTTGATCCTGCTGCTGTAACAGGGACGAGACGGTCGAGGGCTGCCATATAACTTCTGGCGACACTTTTTCCACATTGACCAATCTGCTTCAACGTAAGAGTCCGCCTTGAATCAGCTACGGGGTCACGCACCGAGAGTTTGGACACCGGAACCATGCTGTCAACTAGCTTAGCCTCTGCAATCCGCGTCTTCAGAGGCATTGATGCTTTCGATTTGTCCCAGTGGTAATCACTAGTCGAGGATTAGAAAGTTGGCACCCTGCCTACGTGATTTAGGCAGATCAAGTACTCAGGATCAAGAATGATAGCCGGGACCTGCAGGGACAAAAGCTGGGTTGAAGCGATAGGTAGAGTCCTGGCAATGGCCTCTCGTATCGTGGATGATGCGGCAAGCGTCACGTCGAGGGCCTGTTGCGCCGATTCAGCTAAGTCGTCATTCATTTCGAGGATTTGCAATGAAACAGCCCAGAATAGTAAACGAGAAGCTTAAAAGTGCAGAATACGAACGGACTCCCTCGTCTCGTATGGGGTCTTGTCACATCTTATAGAGCCCCTGTCATTTTATTTCTCCAACCTTTTAAATGGAGACACACGGCTCAGGATCCGCGGTAGACATCCCCGACGCGAAGGAGATCGTGAGAGAAGGATACGTTGAAGGCGCGCGCATGTGGCTGGCTGAAAGGGACAGGATAGAGTTCTGGCAAACAGTCCTTCCTTGCACCTCGGTTAATATAACCTCAACATTTTTTAGAATAGCATCTGACTAACACGACCACTAGCCAAGACACTAAACGAGCTCTTTCGCCACGCTGGAGGGCCTTTTGGATAATACAATGTGTAATCAAGCGGGGGTAGAGACGAAGCGGCAATTTTGGCCGACCTCATGTATTAGACAATATGATAAGTACTGGCTCTCGATCGCGATAAGGCTTGATTTGGATGTTAAGGAAAGATGTTTCCGAGTGCTGTGACAACTCGGGCACTGCTGAGATCATCTTGTGCGTTTGTGCGAAGAGACATCCATCATAGAGTCGCGACGAAAACAACATGTCCCGCGTAGACTAACTAGAGAGAGAGGCCCTTTAAAAGGATCTGGATAGTAGTCAGGTACCGACCTGAAGGAAGTATGGTTTGAGGGTGCTGCTCGGCGTGGAAAGAGGTTCGGCATCCCGAGTCCCGTTGGAACTACGCCATTCTTCCTATCTTGTTTCCAACAGAGACATCTTACTTTCCTTGATGGAAACCATGTTCATCTTCTTCTCTCAATCTTCCGAGAAAGTAGAAAAGAAAAGAAAAACTCATACTTTTCGCCCAAGCTCAATTAGTCAACAAAATCTACCTACAGTCTCAAACAGGACCATAACTCTTCAAAATGGCTTCACCAGTATTGAACTTCCGCTGCGCCCTTGTCACCGGCGGCGGTGGAGGCATTGGCAAAGCGCTCTTCTCCTACCTGATCTCGAAGGGCAAAAAAGTCATAATCGCCGGGCGTACCGAATCCAAGCTCAAGGAAACCGCTCAGGAAATCGGGGCAACAGCCTACTACGTACTGGATACCGGTCGAGTCGACCAATTCCCCTCGTTCATCGCGCAGATCACTTCCGAGCACCCGGATCTAGATTGTTTGATCAACAACGCGGGTGTGCAGCGGCCGCTGAAACTCTTGGAGGAGGAGCCGGAAGATGTTCTCGGGCGAGCAGATCAGGAGATCGATATCAATATCCGCGGGCCTATGCATCTCACGCTGGGGTTGCTGAAGCATTTCAAGAGCAAGCCTGACGGCGCGCTCATAGTAAATGTCTCGTCCGTGCTGGGCTTTGTGCCCTTTGCGGTAATTAATCCCGTGTATGGAGGAACAAAAGCATGGCTGCATTTTTGGAGCATGAACTTTCGGACTCAGCTGTCTAAAGGCGGATACGAGAAGATACGGGTGGTTGAAATTGTGCCGCCTTCGGTAGCAACGGACCTCCACCGAGAAAGAGATGATCCTGATGACAATAAGAAGGACAAGAATCCTAGTGTGTTGTCGGTAGAAGAGTTCATGGAGGAAGTGAGTGTGAAGCTGGAGCATGGTGATAAAGTCATTGCACCGGGCATGAGTGATGATATCGTACGGCGGTGGTATGAGCAGTATGGCGAATTCTACGAAGAGAAGACGGCTTAAAGGCTGGGTTGGACCAGAAGAACGCGTCCTCTGGCACAGAGCCCTCCCCCGCTGGTAAAAACAACCACAAAGACGATTAGAGCGGCGTCAAAGAACCTTGTTGCAAGACCATAATCAATATTGCCATGGCAAGAAACTTCATATACTCAAGCCTGCGAGCTCGCCCTTGGCCAACAAATTGCGAGACAACCCTTTTAAATCAGCTTTGAACACTGCTTGTAGGTTACAATCACCCATCTGGTGTAAAAAGGTTCGTCGCGAAGATCTGGTCGAGATCCCACAATTCCCCCATACCAAGATAAGACAGATCCGCCATCCGCATTGTCGGACCATTGGCAGCTGATGAGCGTCTCTTGGGTAGAGTATTGTGGGGAGTTTCCGACGGAAGCATTCCCCCTGTTCAGTGGCTTAGATGATCATAATCTTCTTTCTTTCGCTGGTGTTGTATACGCAGAAGGGTGTAAGCGTTTGCAAGGGTTTCGTTGATTGCGTCCGTCTTGTAAGTTTCCGCAATTGATTGCAAGACTCTCAGGACTTTAGGCACCCATTCTAAGGATGCTCGCGAGTCGATGGCTAGAAGAACACAGAAAGCCTGGAAGGGAGCTTTCACAATGTGCCACCATGGTGAGCGTCGCGTGGCCAAGTCCAGGGCAATCTCGGATCCCTCGTCAACAAGACGCAAAAGTTGATCAGAGACGTCTCTGGAGACCATCCGGCCGGAGACACGTAGTCTGCGGTAAATGCATAAATCGGTATTGCAGCGCTTCAGTCGCAGGGCTGAGTGCACGAGTTGAAGCTCCGCCGTATGCAGTAATAGAGCCTCTAACCCCGTCGGTTCCAGATGCCTCGTGGGATCCAGGGAATTAGAGTTATGCCAGATAGCTAGCTCGTCTGGTGTCCATGCTTCATTCAGTGATAGCTCGCGTGTTCCGCGCGATTCCACACGAGAACGCCCACAGTCATAGGATATCCACATATGAAAGGGCCGAGCCACGCAACAAAGGTGTTGCTTCAAGTGTATGCTTTCATTGGCTAAAGACCCGCTCAGCCTTGAAACTTGATGTAAGTTCACAGTCTCTATCAAATGCATCAAGGTGCAGCTAGCCATCCACGTCGCATTTGGAGTTCCCGTGAACCGCAAATACAGGACGCGAAGTAACCAGCCTATAACGTGGTCCACATTTGGACTGCCTAATGTCATCGAATGGCTCAAGAGCCGCACGGGCACTGTGAACAATCTTAATTTCCAGCTGACCTGGTTGGTTGCTAAGAAGACAAGCCACGGCTGCGATCCCTAGAATGATGCAGTGTGTATGGTCGATTATTGGGTGCGACTTGGCTGACATGGCAAGAACAGCACGATCCACGGCCACCCGATCAATGACATTGTAGACAGGATGGACTTCTGCCTAGTTTTAAGATACCAGCTCTTGCATATGAGAGACTGACAGTATGTCCGCGAGCGCTAGCGGAGCGTGGTAAGGAGTGCTGATAGCATCTCGAAGACCTAGATTCCAGGAGCACAAACGCAGACCTCCCGAGGGGAGAGAATCCACAGAAAGACGTAACCTCTTCGCTAAGACAGTGCCTGAATTGATCTGAGAAGGGGCTTCGCCGTTGGTTCGCATAAACGGTTGACGCGCATGCTCGCCGGAGTTGCTGGTGCCATGTGCCCGGAACTGCCCTCGCTTCTGAGCGTGTGCAGCATAGGCGCAGTCCTACTGGGCTTTGGCACAGTTTTAGCAGGGTAGCTTGCCATTACACTTGCGCTTCTTTCCCCTGCAAGGGTTACATGCACTTTTGGTTCTGTCAGGAGGCATGAAGTGATGACGTGCAGACCGGCCCACCTGCATTGATCATAGAGATTTGGCCCAAGTACTGATCATTGCCTTCATTTCCCCCTAGTTGAAGCTGGACCTTGTTGTGATCGAGTGCGAAGCATGTCCGCCATGCTCATGTGAGCTATGCTTTGGTGTTTTATGCTGGGCGAAAGAAGGGAACTGGGAGAAGAGAAAGTCGGTCGCGGAAAGTCGGCCGCGCTGCCGCCTTCCACCGCCGGAAATAACAATCTCGAACAGCTCCGGCAGCTCACCCGCCGCCATGGCCTTTCTACGAACAATTTACTCAGTGTCGCTTCAGTCCGTTTCCCTTCGCACTGGAAGGCAGTTCTACAATAAAATAATCTCGCCAGTCAGATCTCCGCAAGCCCGAATCCACACAATGCCCTTGACACGCTCCTCAGATCCCCTGGTGTGGATCGACTGCGAGGTTCGGGAACTTTCTTTCCAGCCCTCTTCTGCATCTTCCGAGGCGACGACGAGCATCATCACTGACACATCTGCTCTTCCCATGGATGATTCTAGATGACCGGATTGGATCCGGAAACCGACCAGATCCTCCAGATCTGCTGCTACATCACCGATGCCGACCTGAAGCTTCTCGAGCCGCAAGGATTCGAAACCGTCATCCACCAACCACCCGCGACGCTGGCGTCTATGAACCAGTGGTGTATCGAGACACACGGTCGCACTGGGTTGACGGCCGCTGTACAGGCCTCGACCGTCAGTGCGGAAGCGGCAGCTGCGGCGTTGCTGGAGTACATTCAACGGTATGTCCCGCAGCCGCGGACTGGTTTGCTGGCGGGCAACAGTGTGCACGCCGACAAGGCCTTCCTAGCCAAGGGACCGTACAGAAACGTGTTGGAGTGGTTACACTATCGGATTGTAGACGTGAGTGCATTGAAGGAAATGGTGCGTCGATGGGGGTCAGACGAGTTGTTGGCGGCGGTGCCTCCGAAGAAAGAGGTACATCTGGCTCGAGAGGACATTCTGGAAAGCATCGCGGAGATGCGCTTCTATCGCGAGCGCCTATTTAGATAGTTTCTGGTAGCTCGGTAGCTACTAGTAAAAGGGGGAGGTCTGTGTGTTCGCACCGGCGGGGAATGGGCTGAGTTGGCATTTAATAGCTAGCTTCTATTTAGGGAAGCTTTTTAGGGGGGGGCAACAGTCATAATTTGTACGGGCGTGTGTAGTATGGAAGAGGGGTAAAGAAATGAGGTCCAATTATTGTTTAGAGAACAGGTGTTGATGAGAGAGTGATGACCACCGCATGACATTATTGAACATCACCACCACCACCAAACAACCAAACAAACAAACGACAATCACGCCAATTCCGCATCATCCATCCATTGAAGCAACCCAGCAAGCAAGCAAGCAATGCAATCGGGATTGAGGTGGGGTTTTTGCCAGTCCTATTGGGACTTTTTGTCTTGCATCGGAGCGGGACCCAAACCAAAACCCAAACCAATCCCGCCCGCTTTCTCGCCCTCGCCCTGACCCTGCTTTCTCCTGCTTCATCAACTTATTTACTCCCCTCTGTTCCCCCTCTTCTTCCTTCTTCTCCTCTTTTTTTCTATCTCTCTCCCATTCTCCCATTCTTCTTCTTCTCTATCTTCTCTATCTTCTCTTCATCACGTCAATTGTCAGTGAGCTGTATATCCCAGCTTCTGTCAACTATTCTATCCTAATATACCCCACCTCCTGCACTACCCCTCCTCCACGTCATCATGTCTGTCCAGACCGTCTCCATCTCCCCCTTCTCCGACCAGAAGCCTGGAACGTATGTTACGCCTCCTGTTACCCCTCTATCACTCCGAAACTAATATTCTACAGCTCCGGTCTTCGTAAGAAGGTCAAGGTCTTCCAGCAGCCCCACTACTCCGAGTCCTTCATCGCCAGCATCATTCTCTCCATCCCCGAGGGTGCTGAGGGTGCTTTCCTCGTCATCGGTGGCGATGGTCGTTACTACAACACTGAGGTCATCCAGAAGATCGCTAAGATCAGTGCTGCCTACGGTGTCAAGAAGCTGCTGGTCGGCCAGAATGGCATCCTCAGTACCCCCGCTGCTAGCAACCTCATCCGCAAGCGTCAAGCTACCGGTGGTATTCTCCTGACTGCCAGCCACAACCCTGGTGGTGAGTACTATTCTCCTTCTTGGAAAGACTTGTAACCAGGTAACTGACAATATTTCTCGTGTAGGTCCCGAGAACGACTTCGGTATCAAGTACAACTTGACCAACGGAGCTCCCGCCCCCGAGTCCGTCACCAACAAGATCTACGAAACCTCCAAGACCCTCAACTCCTACAACTACCTTGACATCCCCGATGTCGACATCTCCTCCATTGGCACCAAGACCTACGGTCCCCTTGAGGTCGAGGTTGTCCACTCCACCTCCGACTACGTCGCCATGCTGAAGGAGATCTTCGACTTCGACCTGATCCGCAACTTCCTCCAGACCCACAAGGACTTCAAGGTCCTGTTCGATGGTATGCACGGTGTCACCGGTCCCTACGGTGTTGACACCTTCGTTCGCGAGCTGGGTCTGCCCGAGAGCAGCGCCATGAACGCTGAGCCCAAGACCGACTTCGGTGGTGGCCACCCCGACCCCAACCTGGTCTATGCCCATGAGCTGGTCGAGCGGGTTGACAAGGAGGGCATCCACTTCGGTGCTGCCAGTGACGGTGATGGTGACCGTAACATGATCTACGGCGCCAACACCTTCGTCTCCCCTGGTGACAGTCTGGCCATCATCGCCCACCACGCCAAGCTGATCCCCTACTTCAAGAAGCAGGGTGTGTACGGCCTGGCCCGCTCCATGCCCACTTCGGGTGCCGTCGACCGCGTTGCCGAGGCCCAGGGTCTTCAGAGCTACGAGGTGCCCACCGGTTGGAAGTTCTTCTGCAACCTGTTCGATAACAAGAAGATCTCCATCTGTGGTGAGGAGAGTTTCGGTACCGGCAGCAACCACATCCGTGAGAAGGACGGTCTGTGGGCTATCGTGGCCTGGCTGAACGTCATCGCCGGCGTCGCCCAGCAGAAGCCCAACGAGACCCCCAGCATCGCCTCCATCCAGAACGAGTTCTGGCAGACCTACGGCCGCACCTTCTTCACCCGCTACGACTACGAGAACGTCGACAGCGACGGTGCCAACAAGGTGATCGCCACCCTGGCCAAGTACGTTGACAACAAGGACTCCTTCGTTGGCTCGACCGTCTCGGGCCGCAAGGTCGTCGACGCCGGCAACTTCTCCTACACCGACCTGGACGGCAGCGTCTCCAAGAACCAGGGCCTGTACGTCAAGTTCGACGACGGCAGCCGCATCGTTGTCCGTCTGTCCGGCACCGGCAGCAGCGGCGCCACCATCCGTCTGTACATCGAGAAGCACGAGAGCGACGCCAGCAAGTTCGCCCAGAAGACGGACGAGTACCTCAAGGACAACGTCGCCCTGGCCCTGGACCTGTTGAAGTTCAAGGAGTTCATCGGCCGTGAGGAGCCCGATGTCCGCACCTAAGCATTTTCTCTGAAGCATATATCTTATCTTATCTACTCTATACGAGCCTACGGAAATCAAGCACGTTGTTAATAGCGATAGCGAATAATATATCTGCGTAGTAGCATTTTCGTGAACACTCATTATCGTCGTTGTCATCATCAATCATCTGAAATGAGTAGAAAGCAACTCACCATCAATCATAGAACCTCGTATCCCCACCCCATCCATTAGACAATCACCACCACCAAACAGCAAACCAAATCAAAGCACCAGAGCCTCGCGCAACTTCCCCTCCCACCACTCCGCCCACCGCACAACCTTTTCCTCCCTCCGCGCCTCCTCCGCCGCAAACACAACCGCATGGCTCCGCACCGCCTCCTCCAGCGTACAGCCTACAAACGCCTCCTGCGCCTTCTGTACCGCCCACCGCCCATTGACCACGGCATCGACAGCAGCCACAAACCCACGCGCCAACCCATAGTCACCGCCACCGTGCGCCTTCTCCTCCTCCGGCGGCTGCCTCGGCACATCAATGACGGTAGTCTCCCGGTTTGCGAACCGGAAGAACTCGATACGGCGCCCGTCGTACGCCAGCTCGCCCTCGGTCCCGTACACGCGCCCGCGCCGCTCGCATTGTTTCTCCGTTGGCGCAATCATATGGAATACCGCCGTCTTTGCTGTTGCTTGCACCTGCATTTGCATTTCGGGATCGTCGTTTGAAAGGGCTGGTAGCTCGGACCAGGTGATCGTCACGATCTGGTCATCGCAGACGGTATTATCTGCTTCGTAGACGCAGTGCCCGTAGGATGGTGGGGCCCCTGCCGCTGGAGTAGTGGGGTGCAGGGCGGGTGAGGCGCGGAGGCGGGCGTGGAGGTGTGCGGATGCGGCGGCGATGGCTTCGGGGGAGATGGTTGTCTTGTTGTCTGGGTTTGACGGGCTGCTGGTGGTACTGATGGTAGTGCTGGTGCTGGTGCTGGCGTACGGCGCGACGACGTCCTCGATGTCCGGACAGACGATGTTGACCGGCCAGTCGAAGTTGCCCTTCGCTACGTGCATCTCGTCGTAGATCTTCACGGCGCTGTATTTGCAGTTGCGTTCAGCCGGGCAGGAGAGACAGTTTGTGGCGGCGCCGGCGGCGTGGGGTTTGCGGTGGCGTCGGAATTGGGTGAGGGAGCCGGTTGAGGTGATTGTGCGGGGGTGGTGGGGTTCTTGTTTATGGGCTGTGTTGTTGTTGTGGTTGTCGGGGGTAGATGTGGAAGCAGGCTGAGGAGCAGCAGGAGAAGATAAGAGCCACATGATGAAGTCGATGTCGTGACAGGATTTGGTCAGGAGCGAGCCGTCGCCCTGGGCCGTCTCGCGCCGCCAGTTGCCTCGGACATAGCTGTGGGCGAAATGCCACCAGCCCACGGGTTCGCAGTGTTCTAACGATACGATATCGCCGATGACGCGGTCGGTGAGGAGGAGCTTGCGGAGGAGGATGTTGTGCGGACTGTAGCGGAGGACGTGGCCGATGGAGAAGATGTTGCTGTCAATGTTGGGCTGTAGGGCGCGGTACACGCTGAGACAGTCCGTCAGGGACAGAGCCAGCGGTTTCTCGCAGAGAATATGTAGGCGGAGAGGAGCGATGGCGTGGATGATCTCTGCGTGCGTCTCGTCGAGAGTGCAGATGAAGACCCCGTCTACCCCTGCTGTAGGGGTGGACTGGCTGCTGGGAGTGGAAGCGGATTCGCGACGACGCACCTCCCAAGATAGCCAGTCGCGCCAGTCGGCAAATTCTTGCCCCTCTTGGGGCTGGTTGGTGCCCCAGATGTAGTTGCGGCCGAGCTGGCGACGTTTAAAGGGATGGGGTTCGGCGACGGCGTGGATGATCCCCGCGGTGGAGGTTGTCACGGCCCGCGCATAAGCATTGCCCCGCGATCCAGCACCTATGATGATGAACCGGAGAGAACGGGGAGAGAGACTAGGAAGAATGGAGGATAACACAGGGAGAGCAGGTTCTTTCATCTTGCTTGATGGTGTGAATTGAGGAGGAGAGAGGGAAAGGGGGAAAAGAGGGGGGGAGCGAGAGGGAGTCTATGATTTAAGTATAAGTAGTACTAACTTCTAAGTAGATCAGGCACTGGCCTCAATGCTGAGAATATCTGGCTGCTGGTTGGTCCACGGCACCTTATGTCATCTGCCAGCAAAGCAGCGATCGACTAGTAGTAATGAGGATGTCTCATGAATGTAGTGGATATCGACACAGTGTCCATTAATTAGTAATTAACAGGCGAATGTACATTGAGCCCCGATCGAATAACAGAAAAAAAAAAAGATGAATTGGGGTATCCATATAAAAGAGAAACAGGCTAGCAAGTAGTAGTGCAGAATCAAGACGTGTCTCAAACAGACCCAGCATTCCTCCGTCGCGATCTCCGGCCTGGTCAAACAACCCTTCGTTCCTTGCCAGCCACCGCGAACCCCAAACACTTCCCCCAAAATCCCATGTACAAACGTCTCCAATTTATGTACAGAATCTCAAAAGCATATACGTACCGGATGACAAACACCAAAAGTTGTCCGCCGTTGCCAAACGATTGCGATTTAGATACTTTCTGTGAACCGGCTGCCGCGACTGCCATCAAAACTGGGATGGCTTCGACCTAACGCATCGGGCCGTTTAGGCATCGTTGGCGAAAGCGCTCCAGACACCTGCACATGCACGGACGGAATCATCCGCGGGGCTGAAGGCTCGTTGTGCAAACTTGCATTGGCTGACCCCGTCACAGGCGTCCGCGCAGGAGATGGGCGGAACTTGACCACCGGGAGAGGCTCCTCTGCTTCTCGAGTATAACTCGTGTCGAGAGGCATGCCATACGGCGTAGTCAACGGCGGTTGTGAAGGAGGCGACCGTGGGATGACAGGAGACCCCGGGGCAGCAAAGGTAGAGCTGGGCTCAGAGACCGTCGGTGAGGTCTGCTCGGCGCCACCACCATATCCATCTCCACCAGAATGCAACACAGAAGGAATCTTCCGGCCCGAGATCTTCTGGAAGCCACGTTCGCTGCTATCGGAGCACACCGAGTCCGTTGTCCGAGTAGTCATGTGTGATTGCCGCCACCGTTGCATGAACGCTGGGGCAAAGTACGAGGCTGTGAACAACGGGTCGTTGCTGGATCGGCGCGAGGTCATCTCCGCCGAGCGAGTGATGGATCCTTCCGTGGTCGCTGTACCAGCCATGTCTGCTGCAGGGAGGGCATCACGTGCCTGAGGGCGAATAGCCCTCTTGCGTCGGCGCAGCAGAAGCCACAGCAAGACGACAAATACCATAGCAGCCGCTACGCCCCCAACAACCCCGCCGGCTATTTTGCCTTTGGTTTGAGTACTGAGACCGCCAGAAGCGGCGGCTGCCGTAGTTGCTGCTGGTGATTGTCCGGTGGCAGTGGCACCTGCTCCTCCCCCTGCTCCATTCGTGGTCGTCCCCCAGGCCCCAGCGTTCGAGGATGTATCAGACCAAGAGAGAGATGTCGTGGCCGTTGCGAACGAATCGTAGGACGTCGTCGTACCAGACTGATTGCCACCCACATAGCCCACACTCGAGCTCGACGTGGTGATTGAGCTGGAACTCCGGGTTGAAGTCGCGTTCGGGTTAGTGCTCGTGCTTGTCGGCCGGATAGGGGTTGAAGATGCCGGAAGATGTGTTGAGGTGGTACCAAAGAGGGGTGTTGATGTTTTGGACGAATTTGGGCCGGACGGGGGGACGGAGGTGGACGGATCAGAGGCCGTTGTCACAGTGGGAGTATCCGCAGTGGGAGAAGAATACGCCGGGGACGCAGTTGAATGCTCGCCGGCCGGTCCAGTCGCGGAAGTCGGTGCCGTGACTGAGCCCGACTCAGCCGACAAGCCAGATGTCGATGCTTGAGTGGACTGGTCAGATGTGGCGGAGGGGGTTTCTGATGTGCTCAGCCCCGTTGTCTGCGAGCCGCTCTCCTCCACGTTGGCCACTGTCGCAACAACCGTCGTTTGATCGTCTGTCGAGGCATTTGGCTCCTGCCGTTTTATGTGTGATATTTGCCTGCTATCTTGTGCTTGCTGACTCCGTCCCTCTTCATCGATAACAAGCTCGTTCCTCACCGCGTACACCACAGGCTCTTGCGATATCCTGGTCGGCAAAGCCATAGCATTCGACTCCTTATCCGCACCTCCATTCCCGCCTTCGTCTGACTGGTAGCGTTTCCTCATCGACCTGTTATATCGCGCATGCCCGTTTCCATGATGGGCCATACTGTCAAACCCCCTGTTGCGTGCCCAATCCCCCCCAATATTTTTTATCTTGTTGAACAGCGCAGTGAGCCTTACTGTGATCCTTGTTGATGACCGAAAGGTTCCGAGAGCGTACTGTGTCTACCGAAATGAAAATAAGGATACGAAATCAAGGTGTCTGCCTGCAAAACACGCGACTGCTCAATGGAAGGAGTGCGGTGGGCGAAAGCTGTTCGAGAGTCGGTTGCGAAAAGAGTCGAAAGAGCGTAGAGAAAAGAAAGGATTGACAGGATTGAGTCGGAGGGGAAACGAAAGACAGCAGAAGGGAGTGTGCGGTATCGAATGCTAAGAGAGCGACTGTCGAAGTATGATTTGGAATGCAGCTGACGAGAGTTTCCCAGTCGATCAGCAGCCTCGCAGGTGGTTTGTGAACAGCAATGAGTGGACGTCAGCCGGGATAAGCAGCCGACAAAAACCGAGTAATTGGAGCAATGAGAAGAGAAGAGGAACCGAAAGGCATAGACGCAGACCTAATGCGAGTGTCGGATCTTGACGTCAGTATGTTTACCCAAAGCAGCTCCATGGGGTCAAAACATTGAGCAAGCGCCCTGAGATGTGACAAAGATGGGCTGAAGATGATGGCCTACCTGCAAACGAAAAGAAAAGAAAGAGGCGGGAAAGGTACAATCTTTTATTGAACCTAAAGTTGTTCCGAGGTTGACCTTATCCTTGAATAGCTTATTGAATGCGCTTTCCAGTCTGATCCATGCTGGCCGAACAACAGAGCAACGCTGGCGGAGTTGAGTAAAATGGACGGTGGGGCGACTTCCCAGAAGCGTCGAAGAGTGAAGAAGCAGAAGGTCGACAGCCTAGGAGGCTTTGAACCGACCGAAGTTGAATGCGAGTAAATTGCTCCGAGCCTCCCACCGGGCAGAGAGAGAGGATCCACGCTAAACCCAAGGTTCCGGACCTAGTCTGCCACCACGGATTCTCGTCGGATAATCGCTTGGTCGCCCCCGAGTTCGTGTCGGTCTCACTTGCTCGGCGGATATGGCGGATATTTCCTTCGGGCTACAATGGAATCGCACTGGCCTCTTTGGTTTGCAATGCTCACTGCGCGGGCTATTGGGATAGCCCACCCAGTTCCGGCTATGGTTGGTTCCTTGGCGAACAAAACAAGAACAAATGAATGGAATCACGCCCCGACTAGGGAGACAAGTGAAGATCAGAAATAGATAGGTTAAATGCGGGGTGGTAGGGAAGAAGAGAGAAAAGGAGAAAAGTAAAAAGGAGGAGTAGTTGAGGTTTGAAGGATAATAGGAGAAGGGAGGGAGGGGGAAGAGGAGGAGGAGGAGGAGGGGAAAAAGAAGAGTAGTGTGTATGAGGCGGAAGAGGAAGAATGGAGAACAGAGAGAGAGAGAAAGAGAGAAGAGAGAAGGAGCCGGGAAAGAGAGACAAGAGAGACAAGAGAGAGAAACAAGAGTCTCGACATGACCTCCGCAGGACCCATGGAAACAACCCGCGTGGGCAGGCCCAAGTCAAGTCTTACTCATTTTCACCCATCCGATCAGGCCAGGCCTAAGAATAGGTCTTAGACCTGCAGCAGCGTCAACGAGCAAGAGAGCAGCACACTAGACTAACTAGTTAAGTCGGAGTGGGTGCCGTACCGAAACCAAGCCAGTACAACTATGGAGCAATGAGACCACTAATTTGCTATACTGCCAATCATGAAGTCGCGATGGAGGCTCGCAGATTGGACAATTACGTGGGAACGAGGGAAAGGTAATTAAGCTGTCAGAAGGTGCAAAATGCCACTAGATCGCTTCCATTCCAGTGGAAGGAAGAAAGATTGAGTGATGGATGGATCGATTGATTGATTGATTGATGGTGACGGTGATGGTGATGGTGATTGACTGTCAAGATCCGCGCCCCCAAATGATCCGCATGCAGACAAGGTTGTAGCCGCAGCCCATCAGTACCAACATCACTGTTGCTAGAATGGAGTAATGCTCAGTCTCCCTCTCTTGCTGATTGCCCTGATTCGACCTTCTCCAACCTGTTCATCCCCAATAGTCAGTCATGTTTGCTTTTTTCCCAAGCAGCATATGTGTGATGTACGTAAGATGAGACTGGACTCCCGCAAGTTCTGCCGTGCCGGCAACTCCATGCTTGACCAAAAAGGGGATGCCAAGGCTGAGGTTAATAAAACGCCGGGCGCTAAGTTTCATTAGACCGTTAGGAAATGATAGTAATGGGAGATGAGCGAGAAAGGTGGTCTTCAAATTGCACGGCCGAACACCGTCACACTGATGATGCCATCCCATTTTACTACAACACGAATGACCCTCTATCGCGGCCAGAGTCACCCAATCGTTCATGCCGATTCCCTTCCATTGCGGATGCCGCATATACACTAGCATCAAGAGGTACTAGGGAGATGGGCCGGGTCACAGCAGGGCAACACATAACCCAGCAACCGAGTTGATAAGACGCAGAGTTTTCTTCTTTTTCCTTTACCATTTTCTCTTTCTGGTGGAGGATGTCTCTGCTCAGTTGACTGACTGACATTCTTCGTATGTACTGTACGTGGAATAGACAATGAAGTTGTTTACGCCTTTCCTCAGACCTCCCGAGGCATGTCTCTCCGTCCCACGTAAGGGCCGCCCCCTCCCCCTTCAAATGTCATCAACGCGGCAAGTACGCGGAGGGGAAGGATCATAGTCAAACAGTCAGTCTGGTAAGCTAAGCAGCGAGCCGAACGACCCCAAAAACTCAGCCGGGCCATATATGCACCTCGAAATCATTCACATCCTCAGCAAACCCGCGATACGAACTCCCAATCCCCAAGCATCTATTCGCTACACCCGGCACTACCCACTGCAATAAGCCTGAACATCGTGACCACTTAGACTTACACCCACTCCCAGAGATTGACTAATCCACTAAGCAAACCCTAGTGAGATTGTAATCTTGCCTCCCTCGATTCACCCCCTTTCCCCAGGGTGTCTGAGATCTCCTTCCCTGCCTGGTCAATGGTCGTCGGTGATCTCCATCCTACCTCGATAGTAGATAGCACGATTCTCTTTCCGCAGATGAGATCCTGCTAGCGAGAAGAAATGTTTCAGATGGCATGTCTCACTCCGCGCGGGACAGTCCCTTTTAGATTTGAGTCGAGGTGAGGTGAGCATTGATCGATTGGCGCTTGTAGACTTTCTACCTGAGGTCAATGTCGTTTCAGCAAGGTGCATATAGCACGGAACGGACACACATGCACCTCGACGCAGGTACAGAGTTTAATGCATTCCTGTCTTGCAGGATACATGAGGATTTTTGAGACTGTCTGGCCGGTCTGGCCCTCGTGAGGATACACCATCAATCAAACGGTCAGGATCACCACCAACAAGTTGTCATAGGTGGTATATTATGAGGATAAACCGGGAAGTTGCATTCCAGCTTCAATGTGAACTTCTATCGAAGGTTCAGTTCTCTCATCTCACCTGTCCTCTTGTCTGCTTTCCTTGGTATTCTGGAAAACAATCCTGCAAGAGAACAAGCAATGGCATCAATTGTCCAAATCTGTCGGATTCCCCCCATTGTGGGACCCCGGATCGGCACTAACTTACCCAGTCGGCTCTAGCCTCAACAGCCCCTGTTTGAGCATGGCCATACACTTAGCCGACAGCCATTATCCATGGGGAGCATACCTGGTTTGGCTCGTGAATAAACTTGGAGGTTGACTCGCAGGAGTTTCAGAAAATACATAGATTGCATGATGCTTGTTTTTGCGGAGGGAAGAAGAAACCTGGTCCGTCCCACGATGGACGGCACATCAAACTCGAAAATACAAATACAAATCTCGAAGCATTGACGCAGAGTCGGATTGAAATATACCCAAGCTTAGGCATGTTCCGATTGAAGCGGACTTGGATAGATATCTTCTTATCTCATTAAACATAGTCCGTAGTTGTCCAAGTCAATTTGTCATGGAATAGGCTGTTCAGGATAGCAGCAACAGTTGTTTCATTCTGCCACCGCCTTTGCGGGCTGCTGCCTGCAATTCGCCACGGTGGAGGCGGTATCTATTGATAGATCTATAGCAAATTGCGAACCTCGAAATAGCATCATCGCCTAGTCGATACGAATGCACACGAGCTGACATTTAATGTATCTAGACTTGAAGGGCTAGATACAAGCTCAAAGCCTGCGTCTTAAGAGCCAAGACAAAAGGCCACATCAAGCTCACGCACGCCAACATGAAATACAGCATCTCCTTCACAACTTGACTCACCCTGTATCAATACAAATGCCAGCAAATATAACCAAACGCATGGAATTTTACGCCTGTTACTCATGATCTTCATCCCACCATTCATCCAAAACTATCAATGCTTATTCGAACTACACCTCCTCACGAAAGTAGCAACCTACCCACCCACTTACTTGGGCAACAACATCACCACCCCACAAAATACCCATATTCCCAAAACTCTCAACAGTCCATCAACTCATTGAATCACAAAGCAAACCAAACCACCCATTCATCTATCCCATAGCTAGACCTCACCAAAAACAAGCACACAAACAAACAAACACCCGACCCGAAAACCCGGTCCAGACCCAAGCGGAGAACCACCACGTACGTAACCCCATCTCCTCCCATCCTATCCCATCACATCAACAGCCCAAAGGTCCAGGCCGAATCCCGTGTCTCAGGACATGATCTCCACCAGTACAGCAAGAAGTACTATTTATATTCTCATACGGCTTGATAGTGACGATGACTACTATCCAGTGATATTTGGATCCCGTTTCTCCTGTCAGACGTCATCACACTCCCGTCTGACTATATATATACCCAAGGACAGCAGATGGACTCTCGTCTGACTATGTACAGTATATATAGTACGTAGTGATAGTAGGGCAGAACTCTGGGGATTGAACTTTGTCCCGTCCCGGGCCGTCTATCTCGGCTTTGGTCTCGGGTTGTGGAATCCAAGCTGAGGGAGGTTGATCATATGTTAGGATAATTGCAAGGGTACGTGGTGAAGATCAAGACACAACTTCATGTGAAGGGGGCGGGAGGAGATAGGTTTGATCCGAGGAATGCATCAGGCTTCGGAGGATTTAGAATTCTACATGGCATGGAATGAGGGGGGAGCCGGAATGCCGTATAGATAGGTACTATTAACCACATGCAAAACTCTAGAATTCTGGAATAGACTAGAAGCCGTATTCGACGGGACCGAAGAGGAACCTACGCGGGCTCCCGGTGGGTACTAGGGTAGGATATACTTAGATCACGGTCATCGTTTTGCAGTTCACCGAAGAAGTCAATTGCCCGGGCATAAATATACAGGACATAGTCCGATGGGTAGATTGAAGCAAGCAACGGGCATAGAAAACCCATTCCATTACCACATATATCAAGTAGCAAGACATGCATGAGAAAAGAAAAAGAAAAAGAGATTCTGAAAGGATTTTGGCTGATTGCTTGGCTTCTCTCACCCCAACTTGACTATACAAAGTTCCCTTTAAAAAAAGCTACCCCTCATCGCCCCTTTATGTCCATCTCAAGAAGACAAAACACAATGTTCCGGTTTCACCCCCTTTTTCACCCCCTACATGGCGTCTCATCTCTCAACCTCTCTCCAAATCAGGCATCATCTCGACGACCAACGCTCTAGGCAGAATTTGTAGCAAAATGAAGAAAACTGGAAAGAACAAAACCAAATCAAACATCGTCAAGCGACGACTTAACGCTTGCGCAGTGTGCTATGAAGGGGGTATTAATATTGCGGGACCAACATTGCTATGAACTCAGAAGGTTTCCAGCTCATCCGCGCCGGCCTCCGCCTCAGGGATCTCGAATCCCTCCTGCTGTACGTTAGCGACCTGTACCTGCTATCTGATGCGCACGTGATATAATCATAAACATACCTCCGTCGAGTATAGGATACCCTGGATGTGCTTCACCAACGAATCCTCATCCTTCTCCAACTCGGGGTCCTGCTCAATCGCGCTCTGGAGCAGCAGCTCAATGTCTCGGAGCTTAGCGAAGTAGAAATCCCGCTCCTTCTCCAACCCGGTGATGGCCTCCTTCTGGGTCGCGATCTCCTGCTGCAGGACAGCGGTATTGGCCGAAGTGGCCGCACCGGCAGCCCGGGGGCGAGCACCGCCCACAGTCGGGGTCGTGCCACGCCGAGCGGCGCTGCCAGCAGCGCTGGAGCTGGTGCGGGAGGTAGGTCCGGCCGGAGGAGCACCGGAGCCCTTCCGACGGCCGACTGCATCGTAGTCACCACCAGGGTAGTGTTGGTCCCAGTATCTCTTGGTCCACTGGAGGAACTCCAGGTTATCCTGCATGCGGCATTTGGTGAGCTGCTCGACGGGGATGGGCTTCTCGACTTGGTGCTTCGCGAAGATGTCTAGGGGGAGACGGGACTGATGTTAGCACGTTTGTCGCGACGCTGGGCCGGAGGTTGGTGGATCGCATACTCTGAAGGACCTTAAAGTTCTGAAGGTAGGCATATTCGGTGTTGACGTTGAACTTGACACGAGACATGGGGACGTCCACTTTGAAAGGCGAATCGGTCAGTTCACTCTGGAAAAGGGGGCCGTAGAATTGTGCTGCACTCACTGAATATCGAATCGAAGATTTGGCACAGAGCGGCACTGCAAATTCAACGCATCAGTATATCCCGATTTCATCCGACATGATCACCGCCATGAACAAAATAGCCGCTTCTCTGCGAGGAGAACATACCCTGTACCGCACTGCTCAATCTTGGTCATGTTCAACTGCAGCAGGTTGTTGAGCCATGCCAGCAGTTCTTGTCTATTCGGTCACCCGATCATTGTTAGCTATGACTGCTGTAATTGCGACTGCTGATGCTGTCGCGCATGCGGGTTCCAAACAGAATGCCCGACGAACCTCGATTCGCCCATGGTGGGGTATGTGAAGATGGGGGTCTTTGGGTTGAAAAGGATGTCAGAGGACTCGGTATAGAGATGGCGTGGACTGGATGAAAGCCTGTAGGGAGTCCGAGAAGTAATGGCAAGGAAGAGCTTCCTCCGAGACGTTCAGATTTGGTTATTATGAAGAAAAACAAAGGCCAAGTAGAGCAGAGGGGGGAGTGTTTTGTTGCTGTCGCCAAAACCCACGGGACTGCGAGGCGCTAACCCGATTTGGTCAGATCCCAATCGCCGCCTCTCCGATCCTATTAACTATGCCTTAGCCCTCAGGCAGCGGCGCCAATTCGATGCAATTGATTTCAAAAGTGATGAATGAAAGTCAGAGAAGTAAAATTATGTAAGTATAGTCGAGGCGCTCTATCGCTAGCAAAATGTATATACTGAGAAGCAATTCAAATGAATACCAAGTAAACTCCACCAAGCCCAAGCAAAAACTTTTTCCCAAAGGTAAGCAAAATTCATCGAGTGAGAACGTCTAGCGAGTCTATCAGGCTCATCACTCTTCTAGCAAGTCTATGCCATCTAGACCATAACCAAAATCCATTATCACGGCACGAGAGTCTTGACTGGTAGCAAGAATGCGCCTATAATCTGACTTGACGCTGAGCATCCAGCTGGTCGTCCAACCAGGCAAGTCAATTGACAATTCACCAGACTGCGCATCAAAGACCTTGACGCTCATGTCATAGCTACCACTGACAATGCGCTGGTTCATGTTATCCAGGTGCAGCGACCGGACGAGCTCCTCATGGCCCTTGAGCTCGCCCACCATCTCTCCGGTGTTTGCATCAAATTGGTAAATCACACGGTCATTGCCGCCCGTGAGTATTGTCCGAGCATCATCACTGAACTCAACGCAGGCTAGACCCCGATCCTTGCTGAGAAACTCCTTCACGCAAAGCCCGGAAGTGATGTTCCACAGCTTGGCAATACCGTCTCCACTGGCAGAGACTACCAAATCACCACGGAGCTGGACAGCATTGACAGGACCCCGGTGGCCAAGCAGCTTTTTGACAAGGGCTCCAGTCTGTCGGTCCCAGACACAAATCGTGGTGTCCTTGGAACACGAGACGATATAGCGATCATCGAAACAGACGTCAAGAACTCCCGCCCGATGTCCCTCCAGGCGCCGGATCGGCTTGTAGTCATTCTTGATATCCCACACAATGCAAGTAAAATCAGAAGAGCCAGTGACCATTATCTCTTCGTCAAATTGGAGACAAAGGATGGACGCGCTGTGATAGTCTGCACTGTGCTCCACTGGTGTCGTAATGCCTGCAGAGCGCGTGGGAGGGGGACAAATGGTCAGAAAAGGCGGCTTGCCAGCTGACTGCTGCGTTGGGTTGTTGACGGGGCCGATGCCGGAGACATCACCAGGCGAGGGGCCGATAATCTTACGGCATGGCCAAGGGTAGTGAGCATCCCAGACGCGAATGGTCCGGTCGCGTGAACCAGTGATGATTTTGTCCCTAGGATGATGTTAGCAGACACGTCTATCACGAACTACAGTCAAAGATGACATACTCGTCGAACTGAGCGCAGTAGACACTGTCCGTGTGCCCATGCAGGTAGATAGCAGCGGCCTTGCCCTCCTTCCAACGATGCTCCAAAGCGCGCCGCACAAGGAACATCCGCTTCCAATCTTGGTCTGGGCGAGCCTTGCCCAGACCAGCAGCTTGCCTCTTCTTGGTCGGAAGCCCACTAGGGCGATGGTGTCTATAGGCGTGACGGAACACATGTCGCCAGATGTGCCGGGAGGAAGCCTGCTCCCTCCAAGCACAAGAGACGAGCTCTGACTGCATCAGTGATTCCGGGTCAAGGTAGGAGAATACCAGCGACATGATCTCCGGCGGAAGATATGCCACAGGGTCAATCCGCACAACCGCCAGAGCAGAGTCTGAGAGATCGGAGCGATCGCGCAAATCGATGCCGATGCCACTTTCGGAGTCCCGGGTCAGCCTCGTCTCGGACGACTTGACTCCCTCACGCAGCGCTCGGGCCAATTCATTTTGAGCGGCGGCCGCGGCACGAGCAGCTGCCCCCGCATAAATGTCAGCCGGGAAAACTGGAGGAGCCAGGCCGTTACCGGGGACGAGGCCAGACACCGAGGCAGGCAGGCCATGTATCCCCGAAACACTGTTGACCGATGACCGGCGATCGACACTGGCCTCATTACACCAGGAATTCCTGGTGGTATCCTCAGTCGGATTGGCTGAGTGCCTTGTAGACTTGTTACGGATCGTCACCGAAAGACGACGCCCCAGAGCGCGCAGCCCATCCACGGGGTGCCGCAGGTTGGAGAAGCTCTTCGCTCCGCGGCGCCTAGGAGCGGGTTCCGGGAAGTGATTTGTATCCTCTAGAACCTGCTCGCTGATATGATGTTCCTCCAAAGCCTGCCCATCGTGCCCATCGTCATCGGAGTCGACGACGGTAAGTCCATGCCAGAGCTCGTGATCCGGTCCAATGGTCTGAATGGTCGATACGGTAGCAGTCCGAGGTCGACTGCGAAGGGAAAGCGAGGGACGGCGGCGGGAAGTGCTCGTGTTGATGTCTCGTGGTGCCATGTTGTTGGTTGTATTAAGGATATTAAGAATTGTGACCGTTCAGAGGGACAAAGGATAGTCACGCGGGAGCGATCACCCGTGAGGCCTGTCGCAGATAGATATAGACCAGATTATCAGGGATAATAACGCAAGGGAGGCAGTGTTGAATCACAGAGCGCCTAAGAGCTGAGGTAATAGGGGAGACGAGGCTGAAGAGGAGTAGGCAAGGGCAGTGACTGAACGAAGGACAAGACTGATAGATAGAGAGGGAGGCCCGATAAGCGACACCAACCACCCAGAAAAGTGGAGGAGGGGGGGAAACGAGGGAGGTAGAGGTGGAGGAAGGAGGTTGAGGAAGATAAAGAAGGGAGAGGGCGAAAGAAGCAGAAAATATGAGACAGGATAGAAGTAATAGAAGAGAAAATTAACCACACGAAAATCGAAATAATAAGGAAAAGACGAGAATGCAGAAAAAAGTAAAAAAAGAAGAAAAGAAAAGAAAAACGAAAAATGAGGATCAGGGGAAAGTCGATTGATGAATGGGATGAATGACAATAACTAATGAATGGATGGGCAGAAAAAGGGTCAGCGCGCTTGGGAAGGGGGGCGGTGAGACGCCACTTGCGGGTTTGCCTCCCCCGATCAACCCCGAGCGCAGACGGTGATTGGAAGTGGCGCTCTGACAGATGGGCCTACAATGAATTTTTCTGTTCTTACATTCTTCTTCCTTTGCTCGACCATGGTTATTCCTCTCTTCGCTTCCCCTGGTTCTGCTTAAGGCTGACTGTACTTTCTGGAGTTTAAGTCTAGGGTTGAGGAGGGGGTAGTGAGTTGGTTTGGCATCGACTTAGCTGCCTAATGGATGATCTGGCAAGAGGACTTGGGGGTTACTTGAAAATCGTACATACTCACTTGTTTCGGTTTACCACTCCTTCGACACGGACAGGTATGTTGCATGGTGAGCATTCAAACGTTAAAATCGCCGACCGGCCCCCATTTTTCCCGGATCGACTCCATCTCCTTCCCGCCCCCGTGGGGTTCGCCTATTCATTAGTTGGTGATTCTGTTGCCGGTTGCGGTCTGGCCCACTGCTTCCATTTTGCCCAACGATCATCCCATCCATGATATGTTGAAGTGGAACTGTATGGCCACCGTAATCAGGCATTGACTGGCTTGTCCAGGCCGCATCATCAGAGGCAAGCATTCACTTTCTTTCGCAATTGAGTGATTGACGTTGGGTTGGATTTTCTGCGGGAGTCCAACATCTTGCGCAGCAGGTTGGGTACAACCATAGAAACCGGACACACCTCAAATTGTCGCAATTGGTGAAACTGCTTAGCTTTTCATGCTTTGGGTTTCTATATCCTGTTCCTGATTTCGTGTAACCCGGGAGGAATCGACTGATGACCGACTTCCTTGAAGACTACCTTGTGGTCTATGCCTCGGATCACAATCCTAACCACTCCTCTCTTCTTGCAAGGTCATGCATATAGCGTTGTGCAGCAAACTCCACTGGCAAGCCCAATGAATTCAGTCTCAGTGTAAAGGGTAGCACGGCTTTCGCCAGCCGTGAAACTGATGTCTCTTGGCATTCACAGTGATGGCCCAAGCTTATGCTAGGCCTTTTCAGACATTCGACCGTAGCAGATCTATCCTTGGCTTGAATCCCATTCAAAAGTATAATGCTATTGATTTTTAACTAAGGACAGATCAAGAGAGTCTATTAGATGCCAATCAAAAAGACAATAACATTAACACCTCAACCGGTCATCTGATGTCACCGCCGAACTGGTCCACCACGACTTCGAGTGAATCCACCAGCAAATGCTAGCAGGAATCAAGTGCCTACTTGCTTTAGTTGAAGGAAAGGATGCTTCGCCAGTTCGCCAGCCGTTTTTCTCAGGCTCGGATGCCAGAGAAGCATTCCCTTGGCGAGATCCAGAAACGCTTCCTTCTCCTCTCCCTCGAGGAAGGAAACTGTGTCGCCTACTTTCCGGTCGGGAATCAAGTCTTCGTAGAGAAAGCGCCCTGAAATGTTTCGTGAGTTCCAAAATATATCTTGCGAGAGAGAGGGAACCCAGGAAATACCATTATTGTCAAAGAATGGCCCGCAGAAGTGCTCCTCCGCGGTCTCGCATACTCTGTCGTCTTCTCGTCTGACAGGTTCCGGCCACGAGTATTCTCGCATGTATTGATATCTTTGCATGATCTCCGGAGGAGGTAGACCGAGTAAGGCTATCATCTCGGCAATGTGTAGTTTGGCATCGTAGCGACCTTGTTGATCATGGATATGCTGAATTAGCTCTTTGCCTTCGATCATATCCCACAGCTGGTTCGGCATTAGTGGATGCAATGACTCTGCAAAACAATGGCACGCACCAGAACACCAAGATTCCAGATATCCGCCGGCGTTTGCCATCCATTACCTAGTATCACCTCTGGCGCGCGATAGTGGCCTGGCTGAATAGGCCAGACGCCCCAGTCGTCATCTTCCTCGAGCCTGGTTGCCAAGCCGAAATCGACAAGCTGTGGTATGCTTCTCAGGCCCTTAAGTGGTCCAAAGTCATTACGGGACTGATACACAGGTCGTCCCGTCGAATCAATCTTGAAAGCCATCGGTTGTTCAAGCTGGGAATTCATGAATTCAGCAAGCACAGCTGAATCCTCGAATGAAACCATGATGTTCTCAAGCTTTAGATCTAGGCAGCCACCTGGGCTCAGTATCGCCGACTGAAGGCGAGGCAGAAGACGATCTTACCCGTATGAACTATTCTGCATTCTTTGTGAAGATAATCAAGCCCGGTAAGAAGCGCACGAATATATGTTTTGATGAGGGGCAGTGGCATCTTTTCACCGTCAAAGCGCCGCTGATACATCGACAATGGCTCCCTCATAGGCGGATACACAAGGCACGAATGAGAACCCCTTGGGCCTTCGACTTCAAAGGAGTCTAACAATGTTCGGATAAGCGAGCGACCACGATGTGATGGGTCTACCGTGGGAATGTGTTCTCCAATCTCGCGCTCACGACCAGTAGAACTCGCATTATTATTGCCGATTTTCACTGCCACGATGTTCTCTCGCTCTTCAATATGCCTGCCTGTTTGTTAGAGAAAGAGGGAGCTCCAGGTTGAACAGAGGCTGTCAAAGGCTACCCTTCCAAATCACGCGCGAGTCATACTGTTGAAGACACGCCCCAACCAACCTTGACCAGGGCCTGATAACGATCGGCGAGTACCTCTCCAGGCTTCGCTGGGTAAAAGGACTTCGAATCGTATACTGGCGAGATCTCTTTATCAACCAGTATTCCGGGCGGTAAAGGTGGCCCGGGGAAGGCACGGGAAACGGCTTCTTGCGAAGCAGGGCGGAATAGCGAGGAATAGACGGCCTTAAAGTGCTCATCACAACTCTACTCCTCGTAAGCAAACGGGAGGATGTGATAGCAATAGTTGTCGACAGCGAGGACGATTAAGGAGAAACCCCAGCACAGCTGATAAACATGAATAAGCAAATAATATACGTAGTTTTGTATGTAGGTTTATATTTCGAGTATCGATGCAGTGTCTTCCCAGAACTGGCGGTCGTTCGTGCACCGCCCATACATGCGTCCATCATGGATCAGCTCCTGCAGGGGGTGTGAATTTTGATCTCGTGAAGGGTTTATTTGATGCTTGCTCTCAAGCCTCTTATTAGAATGAGTTGGCCCTCCCTTTGACACTCTCATGGGCCTATTATTGCTTGCCAGAACTCAAAGGTCCCGGTTGATACTCACTGTCTCTCCTGGTCGAAGTCTTTCACAACTGCTTGAATGCTTAAGTCAGCGAGATTATCCTCAGTTATGCCAACCCAGCAGCATAAACGCCTTGTTCTATAAGTAAGCCCCCCAACAGGACTGGGTACCCACTCGGAGAAAACCCTCCACCAATCACCTCCTTCCCATATTAATTGGCGTGGGGGTTTCCCAGCCGGACTTCTCTCCGAAGTCCGGGATTCACCCCACGTTGCCCTCGTCCCACCTTTTTCGCCGTGACACTCGGAAGAACCGTGAAGCCACAAGAATGTCAAAACTTGTAAGGAAAAAGATATCATTCATCATATATACACTAATCTAGAGATCCAAAAACAAAGATCTAAGCAACATCAGGCAACGACTTTTCCACCTCGATCGCATCCTTAATGCCCTCCGCCACGGCCTTGACCTGCTCCTCACTGAGACGGGCCAACGGCTTGCGGGGGAATCCACCATACCCGTAGTAGCTCTGAATGGCACTCTTGGTACCGGGGATAGCTGCCTTGGTGAGCACCCAGTCGGCCTTGCTCAGCAGCTCCTGCGCCTCGATGGCCTCCGTGAAGCGACCCTCGCTCCAGAGTGTGAAAATCTGCACGCACAGCTTGGGGATAACGTTGGCACCGCCGGCCAGGATAGCCGAGCCGCCGGAGGCGAGGGTCTGGAGGGCGAAGTCCGCAATACCGCCGAAGGCGACGTAGGGGTGGTTGGCCTCGGTCTTGGTGTTGGGGAACTTGCGGGCGGCCGGGTTCAGGGGAGAGGGAGGAGTGATGGCGTGCAGGGCGGAGGCGACGCGGGTGAGCTTGCCGGTGTTGGCGCAGGTGAACTTGGTGCCGATGATGTTGGGGTGCTGGGAGATGCGGATGATGAGGTCGGAGTCCATGTCGATTCCGGCGACGGCTCCGGGGTAGTTGTAGAGGATGAGCGGGATGGGGGACTCGTCGGCCACCGCGGTGAAGTACTCGTAGATGGTCTGGTCGTTGCCCACGGCGTAGCGGTAGTAGCTGGGGGGAACAATGAGGGCGTATTCGGCACCCGCGTCCGCGGACTCCTTGCACAGGGCAATGGTGCCCCGGATGCTCTGCTCGCTGGCGCCCGCGATGACGGGGACGTTGGAGAACCCGGCCTCGACCAGGGCAGAGCGCGTCTCGCTGATGACGGTCTTCTTCTCGGCCAGGGTCAGGTGCACGGCTTCACCGTTGGAGCCCATGCAGACGAGACCAACCAGACCGGCCTTGGCGAGGCGGACCGCGTGGCGACGGATGGTAGGAACGTCGAGGTCTTCGGTGTCAGGGTTGAAGAAAGTCATGGTGGGAGCGTAAACTCCGGGGCGAAGAGGAGTGCGGGACATTCTGAGCGGTATTGTTAGAGAACGAATCCGCCTTCACTTTGACTAGGAACAAACTTACTTGGCGACAGTGGGAGGAAAGACCTAACTCTAATTGATGCAATGCGAAACACAAGACAAAAGGGAATAGGGAGAAGGGAATGGGAAACTGATTGAGTCGACACTCGACAGACCAGAGGATTCTTATAACCCCTCAATGTTTACCCCGCGTGTATCGAAATGGTAACCGGTTCGTAATCCGTCAACCCCACGGCCAGCGCGGAGACTGTTTCTCCACCAATCAGCCACCGCCGGCAGTAGACTTGCCATTCTGGGACTGGCTTCAAACCCCGATGCAGGGCTGCATACACTCGGCCTCGATGTCATGGCGATGGTATTATTACCTTGTCAGCCAGTATTGCTGGGGACTTTCTGGCTGGAACAATCAATTCACCTCAGACATCACGGGTGGTCTCTTCTTTTCCGCCCAGCATAGCATTGATTGATGCGATTGTCCGCAACAGAAATCCCTCCTCCATCTCCTCTACGTCGGCTATTGAACCCCGCAGGTCTCCAGTTCTCCAGTGGATAAATCCTCCAGACGCCCACCTTGTTTCTGAGCTCTCCTTTCTCTTTCTTTTGTTCAATCCTCTCATTCTCTAACATCCAAGTCCTCATCCCTTTTTCTCTTCCTTCACAAAAATGGCTCCTCCTGCTGTGTTGATGGTAAGAAACCCCTCCACTACCCCGCCGCATCCACATCAAGAATCCTAACAATGCAACACAGGTAGGAACAGGCGAGTACACCACCGGCTACGTCGGTGGTGCCGCCTCGACTTCCGACAAGAAAGTCGGCGTGGTAGGCCTGACGCTATTCGACCTGCGCCGCCGGGGCAAAGTGGGCGACCTCAGCATGGTTGGAGTATCAGGCCATAAATTCCCAGGCATCCGTACGCTCTCCCCCCCGCCGTCAACCAAGCCCTCAATTGCACCACATCCACTAACAGAGGACCCAAACCCCAATCACAACAGGCGAGCACCTGCACCGCAACATCTCGCAAGTCTACAATAACCTGGACACCAGCTTCACGTCGTTCCCCGCGGACGGGACCAGCGACCCGGAAGCGTACAAGGCGGCGATCGACGCGCTGCCGGCGGGGTCAGCGATCACGATCTTCACGCCGGACCCGACGCACTACCCGATCGCGCTGTACGCGATCCAGCGGCGGATCCACGTGCTGATCACGAAGCCGGCAACGCAGCTGCTGCGCGACCACCTGGACCTGCTGGCGGAGAGCCGCAAGCACGGGGTGCTGGTGTTCATTGAGCACCACAAGCGGTTCGACCCGGCATACAGCGACGCGCGGGCCAAGGCGGCGCGGCTGGGCGACTTCAACTACTTCTACAGCTACATGAGCCAGCCCAAGTCGCAGCTGGAGACCTTCAAGGCCTGGGCCGGCAAGGACTCCGACATCTCCTACTACCTCAACTCCCACCACATCGACATCAACGAGAGCATGGTCCCGGACTACCAGCCCGTCAAGGTCACCGCCAGCGCCTCCACCGGCACCGCCACCGAGCTCGGCTGCGTCAACCAGACCGAGGACACCATCACCTTGCTCGTCGACTGGCGCAAGAAGGACGGCAGCGGCCGCATGGCCACCGGCGTGTATACCGCCAGCTGGACCGCGCCCCAGAAGGCTGGCGTGCACTCCAACCAGTACTTCCACTGTATGTCCACCCTCTCTTTGGCCCCCTCAACCCCAAGTAGATCCATATCAGCTAATCACTCCCTCTACTGGTAGACATGGGCTCCAAGGGCGAAGTCCGCGTGAACCAAGCCAAGCGCGGCTACGACGTCACAGAAGACGAGCAGGGCTTGGTCTGGGTGAACCCGTAAGCATTTTTGCCTCCTCCTCCATCCTCCTCCAGACTTACCCATGACACTAACACAACCCGATAACCCCAGCTTCTATATGAAGTACGCCCCGGACGAGGAAGGGAACTTCGGCGGTCAGACAGGGTACGGCTACATCAGCTTCGAGAAGTTCATCGATGCCGTCAACGCTCTAAACGAGGGTCGCGTCACTCTGGACCAGCTGGACGCCCGACCCCTCCCCACGCTAAAGAACACCATTGCCACGACGGCGATCCTGCATGCCGGCCGTGTCTCCTTGGATGAGAAGCGGTCGGTCGAGATAGTCAGTGTCGATGGCCAGTGGGAGTTGAAGTGAGACCTTTTCTTCGTCTTACGTCGACGAACGACGAACGACGAACGACGATGCAGGGACCAGTGTATATAGCGCATGTGTTTTGTAACGAATTGTATACATCGAACTAAAACCATCTTCCACCAGACTCAGAAGTAGACAGAAGAAAGATATCCGTAGAGCAAATGGCTTTATCTTTCCTATTGAGAAGAAGTAGAAAAAAGACATAAAAATCGGAGGGAAAAGAAAGAAACAAAGAGAGAGAAAGAAAATTATAGACTACCGAACGGCATAGATCGAACTAATCCTGTCTGTCTGTCATGGTATCACCAAAGCAGAAACCATACAAAGAAAATGAAACTCCCTCAACTCCCACCCACCCAAGACTTCGCCACGCTGCGAATCACAAAGACACAATAAATAACCCAACTGGGATAGAGAAGCCTCCAAGAATGTAAAATAGAATCTTCGCACGGAGCAGAGAAAACGAGACGAAGACTGACGGATCGTGGTCTCGTTGCATGGCGGCCACTACATTTAGGGGGAGGGATAAACCCTTGCAGGATCGGGCGAAGAAAAGGAAACCGTAGTGGACCCATTCCACGAACAAGCCATCACCGCCGTGGGTTATTCTTCACGATCCCATCCACGCCCTTGTTGAACTTGACCCGACAATCGGGACAATACCATTTCGCAGTCCGACTAGGCACCTCCGATAGGCCGACGCAGTCGAGATGGAACCATTCGCGGTCACACTGGCTGTTTGTTAGCGATAATCGTCAAAAAGAGTGGGCAAATCAATCATACATCGGGGTTCTCGCAGCAGATCATGGTCCCGAAACTCACGTCTCCGCACATACAGTATCGCGGCTCGTTCGGATCGATCTCCTCCAGCACACCGTCCTCGTCAATACGGATGTCGTCGCGGTTGAGGATATCCCCTTCGAGCAGACTGATGCGCTTCTTGCCCGGCTTAGCCTTGCGCCGGCCGTAGCTGACTGCGGCTCCGCCATCCTGTCCCGATGACACCGGCCCCGGTGCAGGTCGCTTGCGTTTGCGATGCGGTGCGCTGACACTGGCGGCACGGGCCGTCTCCGGTACAGGAGTACGTCGTGCAGGCGTGGCGCTCTTCCGGCGAAGCTCGCGGCCAGTTGTCGACAGAGTATTTGCGTTGCTGGTTGGTTCTGCTGACAGGGCTGCACCCCGAAGGGACGGAGGTCGAGTGACTGGCGGTGTCGGTGTGCCGGCGGCTGGTGCTTTGCCGGTGCTGGTCGTGGCTGGAGGGGGTAGTGATCGTTTGGTACTGACCGGGGAAGACGAGACTGCCGGCTTCTGCGTATCGGCAGCTTCGGCCGCAGCGACCTCTGGAAACGTCGGTAGAGCTGGGTTCGGCATGATCGTATTGCTCTCAGCAGGGACGGGAGATTCCTTGCTTGTCCGACGACGTTTGCTGGCGCTGCGCAACGAGGTTCGTGTCTCCGCCTCAGTAGGTGCAGCAGGCTCTGCAGCTGCCGCAGTATCCTCTGAAGCTTCTGGAATTTCTGGAGCTATCGAGGCCTCTGGGACTTCCGAAGCCGAAGCCACTGGGGCAGCAGGGGTAAGAGGAGAAGCAGTAGGCGCAGCAGAAGTTAAGGAGGCAACGGGTGTAGGAGAAGTAACGGTGACGGGAGTAGGAGATGTGACAGTAACAGACCCAGGAGAAGCATCAGTAACAGGGGCAGTGGGAGCTGTACGGGCTGCAGGGGCCGCCCGAGCTGCCGGAGCTGCCCCTGGCGGTGTTACTTCGTCCAGCTTGCGTTTCTTTGCAGCAGAACGACTCGACTTGCCTGTAGCCTGCGGCGCCTCTGCGGCGGATGGCCCTTTGAGTGTTAAGGTCGGCTGATCAGTGATTTTGGCTGTTGTATCATCACCTGCGGCGGCTGCGGCTGCGGCTGCTGCTGCTGCCGCCGCCTGCTCACGCGCCTGGTTCTCCCGCTTGAGCTTCTTGGCCTCGTTTAATTTCATGCCGCGGTTACTCAGCTTGGTCTCGAATGGAGCCTCGATGTCCAAAGGAGCTTCACCGCGCTTGCTGAGTTTGCCGGGGATGTATGTGTTCATGATGTCGTCGCAGTCGATGAACTCAGCCCCTGACGCATCAGCCTGCGCCTTCGCCGTTCGGTATGCCTCCCATCCGCGACCACGGAGCGCTAACTCGCGATGGATCATGACCTCACTCGGCTGCCACACCGCGTTCTTCTTCATCTTCTTGCGAAGCTTGGTCATCTCCCATTCAGTCAGCCGCAACCACGGCATGTCCTCGCTCCCGGGCTTGGCATCTTCCGGAGGCGGTTTGAGCATGGCTAGCGCATTGCTAGTCGATATGGAAGGCCCGCTAGTACTCGGAATCCCAGAACCCAGCCCAGAAAGACGTGAGCGCCGGGCGGATTTCTTGTCTTTGGCAGGTGTGGTGGCAGTGGTGGGGATAGAGACGGTAGCGGCGGGAGGGGGGGCTGCGGCAGGCTCCGGGGGAGACTGAGAGGAGGCCGCCGGGGCGTTCGCCTCGTCATCGGAATGTTCTGTGCTGGCAATGGGAGAGTCAGGGTTGAAGCCGGCCAGATGCTCGGCGGCGATCAGCGACCGACGAGTGCGCGACTTAGGCGGCGGGGCACTCGTGCGGCGACCCTCTCTGCTATCGAGGCGCAATGTAATGCGCGTAGTTGGCGGTCCAGGAGCCACGGTATTCTCATCGGCTTTCTTGATGGATCGGCCGCGTTTGGTGGTCGCGAGGGTCTGGACTGGAGGGGCGGGAGGCGGTGTGGGTTCGCGCGATGCAGGCTTAGGGAGTGCCTCTAGCTTGCGCGTAATGTTGTCGAGGCGCTTGTAGTGGTATTCAACGACCTCCGACAGGCGACAAGCTTCGGCGTGGGAGGACTCGCGCGCGTTGATCGCGCGGTCGAGCTCAGCGGAGATGTCCTTGCGCAGAGTGCGCGCATCGGGACGACGATCCGGAGGGAGATCAGGGAGACGGCCATATGTCTTTGTCAACTCGTGAATGCCCTGGGTAGCGTCTAGGTAGCGCTCATCGAGGCCGCGGATGAGGGTGAGGGAACGGAGGATGTCGGCGGGCAGGTATTCGGTGTAGTCGATGTAGTCAGTGACGGTGGCTTGGGCGTCAGGGTCAAAAGGCCCATCCAAAATGAGACCACCAGGATCGTGGTAGTCCGCCATACCATCCAACAAGTAGACGGAGAGAGTGTAGGAGTGGGAGGGCGAGAGAGAGGGAGCAAAAGGGGGCGCGTCGAGGGAACGGGCGGACAGATGGTCAGAGGTGGACGGACGGCACCCTGGGCGAGGGTGCGGCCATGAAGAGGGACTGGTCCGCACTTTTACATGGATGGGGAGAGCTTGCCAGACAGGGGAGTCTGCACAAGCTGCAAATTGAAGAAGGAGCTGCGAAGAAGTGATTGCTTGAGCTGTGAATTGTCCTGTTATTGCTGGATGAAGCCGAAGTGGAAGTGGAAGGGGACAAGCGATGATTGGCTGGATAGGAGCGTGACTCAGCCGAGGAATGGGAAGAAGATTATTCCGACAGCGGCCAATTGCGGGGATTGAGAGGGAGATATCTTATGTTAAAACTGATTGAGGTGAATGATTTATGCAGGCATGTGCGATGCAATAGACTTGAGTACTATGGGAGAGAGTGTGCATAAATCTGAGTTGGGAAAGCAGGGAGATGGATTGACAGTCACTGTTTTAGGTCGGACATGATGACAATATATACCTTAAACTCTCCTCCGCAACCAGCTCAGTCCCCGACTACTCCTGGTTGTTTATTCAATCAGCATTGTTACACAACGTGTTGTACCAGGTGGCCTGGTTATAATTCACTCAAGCTCGGCTATCTCACGCATTGTGCAATAAATGAAATGTCCCATGTAGTAATATCTCTGTGCGGTGTAGCCAGCATCAAACAGCACCAAACAAGACCAAACAGTAAAAAATGCAAACAAGAGAGTCAAGCTTAAAGCCATCCAGAAGTGAATGATTTTCTGAGCATTCTCGTGAATGAATGTTGCACACTGTGTGGAGCTCCCCGTTTGTCAAGCAAACGAGGCGTTACACCATTCCCTGCCTTCTCTTCCGTCGTGTTCTCCTAGACTCTCCCATACTATAATCTATTCCCCCCATTCTCTGACCAAGTGGAAAGCTCCGAGAACAACAGAATGGGTCTCTTGGAGCGTCTGAGCTACCTCTTCGCTGGAGAGGGTGATCTCCCGAAGATGGACGCTCGTCTCAACAGTAAGTTGATTCATCCGAGGTTCTTAGTGGTGTTTATGGAAACAATGCTCTAAGCCATCGGTTGCCTCTTTCCCCAGACATGAACGAAAATGAGCTAGCTGACACTTCCCTTCTCCGTCCACCAGAAGAGAGATTCTCTGAAGAGAACAAACTCAAAGAAGAACCCTCCGAAGGAGCTCAGCCACAGGAAGTTCAATTCAAGGAGACAAAGCTCGAGGAAATCAAGCCTGCAGAAACGAAGCCTGACGACATCAAGCCCGAAGGAGAAGTTCATGAAGGAAGCATTCCCGCGGAGGCCGAATCTCAGGAAGTCATGCACTCTGAGAGCGACCCTGAAGTACCATATCTCGAGGAACTGGTGCTTGGCGAGATGAAGAACGTCGATACGAAGCCCGAGGTAATCAAGCGCGAAGAACCGAAGATCAAGGACCTGAAGCCCGAGGCGAACATGACGATCACCGATTCCTCGCCCAACAATCTAGGCGACCCGACCTTCACGCCCATCATCGCCCTCTCACGTTTCCCGTACAAATACGTCAAAGAGGAAGGCCTGTCCCAGCAGATTGCCAGCCGTTTCTTTGACAAGAACCAATTCTGGGCCCGGTCCTGGGACATGTGAGTTTTCGTCTCCTGCACAGCCAATAGCAGCTCACTAACATTCGGTTCGTCTTTGCCAGTTACTACCACTACACGCCAGCCAGCCTAGGCTGTCGATGCATCCTGCTCACTCCAACCAAAGACGCCCGCCGCTTCCTAGGCGAAATCAACCGTGCTCTCAAATGCACCCTTCAGCTCCCAGCCGAGCCAGACATGGGCCTCATCTTGTCCTTCGAGAATGAGGCATATCCGCAACCTGGATACCTGGGGAAGAGCACCAACCGCGAGGCCAAGGACCGTCTTCAAACCCGCGTGCCACCGCCCTCCGAGCGCTACCTCGACCCCTGGAAAAACATGAGCGACGAGCACAAGGAGATCGCGGCTGCGTACGAGACCATGCTGGAAGCGGCCTGCGACGCGGCGAAGAACAAGCGGAAGGGCAATGCCGCGCAGAAACAGCAGCAGCGCATGGAGCTCGAACAACGGCGCAAGGAGTCGCTGCTCCGGGCGCAACAGTACCTCGGCATGCGGCCCGCGGGACCGATTGACGCGTCGCTCAAATACGCACCCTTCAACCCGGACGCGGTGGCCCCGTTCGCATTTTGGAAAGACCCCATGTTCATCAGCGTGGACGTTGAATGGAACGAGCGCTGCCAGTCCCAGATCACGGAGGTGGGCATCTCGACGCTGGACATGCGGAAGCTGCACGGCGTGCGGCCCTCGTCGATGAACGGGCTCATCTGGCGCAATGCGATCCGGTCGCGTCACTGGCGCGTGCGCGAGTACAGCCACATCGTCAATTCCGAGTTCGTGAGGGGCTGTCCCGGGGACTTTCAGTTCGGGAGCAGTGAGTTCGTGGACCTGGCGCAGTTGAAGGCGGTCGTGCAGGGGATGTTCCAGCAGGTGGCTATCGCCGAGAAAAAGAAGGATGAATCAGAGGACCGGCATGTGGTGCTGGTTGGCCACAGTCTCGCCGCCGACCTGGAGCACCTGCGCAAACTCGGGGTGACGCTGGAGATGGTGCGCGATCGCCTGGACACAGCTGTGCTGGACTGCGTGATGCATGCCGATCCGCAGCAGCAGCAGCCGCCGATGCAGCCCCGGTCCCTGGGGGCGGTCATGACCGAGATGAACCTGGAGCCGTGGCATCTGCACAACGCGGGTAACGACGCGCGATATGCACTGGAAGCGTTGGTGGCTAGTATTCTGGGGTACAAGGGAGGCAACTAATGAATGTGATTGTGAGGGAGGTGTGATAGTGAGAAGATCGGCCACAGTGTATCCAGCAGCTTAAGTAGTGATCATAATGAAACATGCTTTGCATTCTTACATAGAAGCCAGTAGTGAAGAGGGGGCGGGACGGAGTATACTTGAACCCTAGCCGAAGCTTATCTTCTTCCCCAGTGATCCGATAAACTACCCCACCACCAACAACCACCGTCATCCCAAACAACCACCACACCACCCCAACCATAACCACCACTCCAACAATAACCACAGAAAAAAAATGACCCTAACAAAAACCCTCCTAACCCTCCCCCTCCCCCCCTCAATCCCCTCCTTCCAAACCGCAACGGCAACAGAAACCCACGGATTCCTCACCGCCGCCGCAAAGGGCACGCTGCCCAAACCGCGCCTCTCAGCCTGGCTCACGCAAGACCGGCTGTACATCCACGCGTACATCCGGTTTATCGGGCTGATGCTGGCTAAGCTGCAGCTCCCGGTCTCGCAACCCAGCAGCAGCGCACCCACACCAAAAGACCTAGAACACCAAACCCTCACCACCCTAACCTCAGCGCTGAACAACATCACGCGGGAACTCGACTTCTTCGGCACGGTCGCGAGGGAGTACGGGCTTGATTTGAATGCGTCGTTTGGCAGCTCCAGCTCCAGCTCTCCCACCGATAACAGCAGCACCAAGAAGGAAGCAGCAGAAACAGAACCAACAACACAAGCCTACACAGACCTATTCATCTCCGCGGGATCGGCGGGATCGAGTTTACTGGAGGGGCTAGTCGTGCTGTGGGCGACGGAGGTGTGTTATCTGACCGTGTGGCGGAACGTGCGGGCGGCGATGGCCCTGAACTCTCAGAATCAACAAGAGGATGCGGATGCGGATGGAGGGGCGCTGCGCGAGAAGCTGGTGCCGAATTGGACGTGTGCGGAGTTTGAGGAGTTTGTGGAGGGGATCACGGCGTTGGTGGATGCGGTTGCGGAGCGGGAGGTGCGGATCTTTGGGGAGGAGGAGGTTGTGGAGCGGTGTGCGCGGTGGTGGAGGCAGGTGGTTTGGTTGGAGGGGCGGTTTTGGCCGGATGTTTAAACAGTATTCAATTTGAGATTTCAGTTGTTAGGTGGGTTGGAGATTGATGATTTGTGTAGAATCCGATAAACGGTGGGAAAGAAACTGTGTAGGTATAGATGGGTATGTACTACATCAAATAAGAATGAAGACTACATCAAATCATTAGCAATATCTACAATTACATCAATACATACAGCCATGGTCCCGTATCCCTGCCCTCTTTCTTTAATGATGCCTCTCTGGCAGATAATCGCATAGCAAAACAAGACTCAGAAAAAAAAAAGAAAACAAAGCCATTTCATCACGACGTCGCCGCACTCGTACGCGCTGCATTGCTTAGCTGGCGGTGATACGATCCGATCGTTTGAAAGCCTCTGCAATCTGCATTAGTCTTAGAGTCTAGGAAACGAACTGTAGGAAGATGCCTACCTCGCCAAATCGAATCCGCTCTCGTCATCCTCCTCTTCCGCATCCGGGGCAGCGCCGCCTGGCCGACGGCCACCCTCTGGCTCGGGCTCCCGACGCGGTGGCGGCAACGCACGACCAGTGGCCATGCCCCCCGCCGTTCCGGGTTTGCTGGGGCTTGCCAAGTTGGGCGGTGGCGGACTGCTGCTCGGAATACTGCCTAGCACGTCCCCGGGATCTCCCTTGAGCGGACTCATATCAGGCACGGGTCGCGCCGGTGTGCTGCCGATATCCGCAAACTTCCAGAATTGCGCCGGCGAGCTCATTGGCATGAACTTGGACGGAATCTGCGCCGTGCTCGGAGGGGGCAGGCGCGGTTGTTGCCGCTGTGGGGCCGGGGTAATCATGGACGATGGTCCGTCATCGTAGTATGATGAGGACAAAACCGGAGGTGACCCCACGGCCGTGTCCGACAGACCATACGTCCGACTGAGACTGGTCCCATTGCTACCCGCATTCTTGATCGCTGATCGGGTCGGAAGCGGCGACGGCTCCTCGTAGTCGCGGGTATTCGGTGGACGTAGATTATGTTCTGCTGCTCCATTGCGGCTGGCGCGAGATCCGCGCTCGGGTGTGTATGCCTCTACTGGTGCCACGGGGAACGAGCTGAACCCCGGGGAGGACACGGGTGGGGACTTCTTGCTGCTGAAGACCGCTTCCATGCCGTTCGTGGAGCCCCTCCGGTCGGGGACTTTGGTCGCAGGAGACGATGGAGCCGACGATTGCGTACCCTTACGCAGCTGCTTCTTCCAATACTCTTCGCGGTGCTCGGGCGCAATCTGCCACTTCATTCCCTTACCCGGCTCGTCTGTCCGCCGCGGCACCTTTTGAAAGGCTTTGTTCAGCGAGAGATTGTGGCGAATCGAGTTCTGGAACCAATCAGCGACTTCACTAGCCCCATTGTGAATCAAGCACTCACCTGCCAGCCGCTCTGGGAATGTCGATAAAAGGCGTACTTATCCATGATCCAGTTATAAATATTGTTGAGGGTGAGCTTCTCCTCCTCACTCGAGAAGATGGCCTGTGCGATCAAATTCGCGTAGCTGTACGGTGGCTTGAGGTCCTTGGCCGCATCCTTACTGTAGTCAATCTCCTCCGTGCTCTCCATCATCATGCCCCGGTTATATAGAGGCGACTGCTTGGCGGTACGAGCCCCCACCGTGTCGGGCGACCGTGGCGGGGGAGTCACTTGTCGCTTGAGGAACTGCGGTGCGGGAGCCAGCGATGGCGGGGCGGGTGCGGCACTGCCAGCGGTGGTGGCCGAGGAGTGAGAGGTATGGGGATGGGCGTGTTGACTGGCTTCCCAGGCAGCGGGATCTTCCTCGCCGTTTGCCAGTCGCTGTGCCCGCTCCACAAAGCTGGGGTGAATGGTCGCCTTGTCACCCGGGGTGACGAACATCATCTGGGTGTTGGCAATCTCGATAATGTCGCCGCAAGAGAGCACGGCGTCGGTTCCGCGCTTGAGGATGACGCTGTTGAGGCGCACCCCATTGCGACCGTTGACGCGGATGTGCCACGAGCCCGTGTCCTCACCATCGTAGAAGATCTCCGCATGCAGGCGCGAGACAAATTTGCTGGGACCCAGATCGACATTCACCTCAGGCAGGGCGCGCGCGGCGATCGTGACGGGACTCGACTGCTCATCTAGCTTCTGTTCACGGTCGGGTTCGCGACCGATGTTGACATGGAGGGTTTTCACATAGTAGGTCCAATTGCGACCGGCAATTTTGGCGTAGGCGCGAATGCTCTGCTCAGCCTCCGTCTTTGTGTTGGAGTAGTCGCGGAGGACTCGGACCTCTTCGCGGGCGGCATCTAAATATGAGATCACCATCTCCACGAGGTCCTGATTCTCCGCCAGCTCGTGGTCATCGTCGGCTTCGTCGGCGGATTCGGGCTTTATTGGGCGCGTCTGGGGGGAGACTCGAGGATGATCGACCTAACCGCGGCAAGAGACGGTCATTAACTAATTCTTGTCGCAGACTTTGTTTCTTCCAGTTCGCCTCAGCACTCACCTTGCGCTTCTTATTTGACGGCCGCGTTGGCGACGAGTCCGGAGCCTCCGCGTCAGATGTTTCCTGCAACTGAATTTCCTTGCGCCGCGCGCGGCGGCGATTCGATAAAGGCATGCTGCAAAACACGGACGGGCGATCGGTTGTTGTTGTTGTTGTCGTTGGCGATCCCCCACGAAAGTCGTTTCGGCGAGCGTTGCGGAGCGAGATGGGTTATTGTTATCGTCGGTGGTGGTCGTGGTCGTGGTGGAGAAGGGTCGCAAGTGGCCGGGGCAACAACACAAGAACAGGGAAAAGAAAATCGCAGACGATGAAGAGCGAAAGCACCCGTGACGACCAGCCGAAAACGAGAACAGTAGGACGAATGGAAACCGGGATGGCAGGTCCAGGGTTGTTGACCCAAGGGTACGGTTTTGCCACCGCGCGCACGAAAGAGACGCGATTTGACCGTGAGTCGTGACTAGTGAGAAGAGTAGCGAGTGAGACTAGAGGGAGAGTGCGAGGGAGTGAGCGAGAGAGAGTGGCCAGCCACCGCGGGGGGAGGTCGGGATTGCGCCAAGCACGTTCAATAGGGCTGGGGGGGGGAAAGGGAAGAAGAAAGAAGAGAAGAGTGGGTAGATTTAAATAAAAAGAGGAAGAAGGGGAGGAGAAAAGGGCGAGATAAGGAAAGAAGGGAGGAAAGAATGGGAAAGTTAGATCAAGACAATCAAGTTGTATGGGAAGAGGAGTTGTAGTCAAAGAAGTCGAGGTAGAAGTAGAAGAAGTAAGTGATGATGATGACGCTGAGAATGAATCAGCCAGAAGGGAATGGGATGAGAAGGAAACGCGCCTGAGTCAAGCAGTCAATCAGTCTGTCAGTCAGTCATGTGGGGAGCCTGGAGCTGAGGTGTGCCGTCACTGCCAGATTGAAGTGAGTTGAGTATAAAGCCTTTCAACTTATTGAGTGGGTGAGAGAGTGAGTGCTTTCTCCCTCCTCTCCTCAAGTTATCAACCAACCAACAATACAATTGTAATGGCTCTCCAATTCTCTCTCTCTCTCTTTTTTCACCTTTTTCTCTCTTCTTCTCTCTTCCTCTTTCTTTTTTCTCTTTCTTCCTCCTCCCTTCCTTGGCTTCCCTCCTCAGCCCTATTATATACAGTCTAAACACTCCACTAGATCCAAATACGACGCCGTAAACAGACGGTGGATCCCCTTCCTCCTAGAAGCCAGCCAGCAGACAAGCAGGCAAGCAGACAAGCAAAGCAAAGCAAAGCAAAGCAAAGCAAAGCAAAGCAAGCAAGCAAGCAACATCACAACAAACCATGCCCATGCAAGGATGGCCGGCTGTTGACCCTTTGCCGGATGCAGTCAGTCTCTGACTGTCCTTGAACCAGCAAGCAATCCCTGAATGAGCGATCCGTCAACAGGCAGTGTTCTTCCGGCCATTGAACCCATCCTCTCACCCTCTCACGCGCCCCCCCAAGTCTATAAGCTTCCTTTCCCAAAGTCCACAAGACGGGCCAGAGTCAAGCGGAGTTGGTCGGATGCGCGGGCGGGTTTTGAAAATACCTAACCTAATTGAACGAACCTACCTACCTACCATTATGCAGGACCAGCATCATCTCCCTCGTTCCAACTCCTCGGGGCGGCTCTTGCTTCTCCGTGTGCGACTTGACTTGCTGCAGTGCTGTTTCTGCTCGCCTTCGGTACCAAGAGCCTCTTCTCACTTACGATTGTAGAAGGCTGGTCTCGACCATCCCCGGATTAGGAAAAGGCCAATGGCTCTTCCTTCAGAATGGTTGCGTCATGGTGGCCGCGTGCAGCTCGTGTGGAATGCGGATCCCACTCCCTAATGGTAACATCCTGGTTGCACTCTCTCGCCCTGGATTCCCCTCCTCTCTCTTTCTTTACTCTCCGGATGAAAAGTACAGTGGAACAGTCAAAAAGTCACCTAAGTCAACAACATGGTTCCGATCTCATCACTGGTCAACAACCAAAGGTCCATGAATTTATGTTCCCAGTAAATACAGGTTCATATACACAAATAACACAAATGATACCCAGCCCACCGGGACCGCCTTCCTATTGAGGCCGGCTCCCGATCTCGGGCGCATCGGAAGTCGCAAACAAGCAGAATCAAAGCTAACCCGCAATCGCCCAGAACGAAGTGTTCGTAGCATAGCCGTAGATAATAAATCAACACAATGAGAAAAAGTGGGGAGAAGTGCCGTATAGAAATAGATACCAAAATAAACCCGCCGGACAGAAAGAGGTCAAGAGTAACATCGCAAACTCCGCTTTGCCAAAGCCCATCCATTTCCCTCTCCCCCTAACGCATCTTGGAATCACCATCCTCATCCATTCGTAACGTCGGGTACATTACTACATCTCCTGCCTCCGATTTCACTTCCGGCTTGGCTGGTACCGTCTCGGCCGACGTGATCTCCACCCCTTCCATCTGGCTTCCTGAGGCCGACTCTGGGCTCCGTTCCTCACGAGCCCGCTGGGCCTCGTTCTCGTACTCACCCCGTTCCAGCCGGGAAGCGATGTAGTTACGCAAGTACTCGATCAGTCGCACCTTCTCCACCCACTGCACATCAGCCCGCTCTGCCACCTCCGTCGCCGCCTGAGCGGTCCGGAGTGTTGCTTCAGCCTCTGCAGCCGCTCCCGACAGCGCCGGGTCGATCAGGCTGGCGGAAATGCTTTTGTGTGTCGGTGAGGACGCCCGCTCCTTAGCGGGAGGGGTGCGCTCGCCGTCTGTCTTCCTGTCATCCTGCGACAGGTCCATGGCATCAGGCATGGAGCGTGGCTCAGGGCGTGCGCGCTGCAGCGTGCCACCGGTATATCGGCGTCGGTCGTCGTGGTCAAAGATACCTCCCAAGGTTGAAGGCGGCGCAGCGCCAGATGTGGTGGGGTAGCCCGCTGTCATGCTTTCCGACATGGTAGCTGAAGGCAGGCGCGGGTACATGTGGCCGCCTTCATGGTGAGGTGGCGAGACGCGGGTGGCCGACGGCAGAGAGATCGGGGAGCGACCGGAGGTGTAAGACTGTGCACTGGAGGGAGGAGTGAGAGCGGGAGTCCCGGTGGAAGGAGAATGCGTGGCTGGATTGGGCATCATGGCGCTAGCCGCTGTCGTGGCCGCCGCATGACTCGGGGGCAACTGCGTAGGCGGCGAGTGAGTGGTGCGATAGCTTAGACCTCCGTGGACGTAGTGGGCGCCGGGCTGGGCGACTCCAGCTGCGGCAACGTTGTCATCGTTCTCGTAAATGGTGTCCTGCATCTGCTGCAAGAACTGGTCGATGTTGATGAGATCGTTCTTGGTCCGCACATTGCTCATAGGGGGCAGGTGATACGACGGAGCAGAGGGATGGCCTCCAGGGCTGTATCCACCGCCACCTACAGCAACGGGAGCAGGCATTGCTTGGTACTCTGGCAGAGGCCCATTGCTCAAGACCGGCAGGGACAGGCTCTGCAGGCCCATCAACCGCTGGCCCACGGCGGCATACGAGTTCGGGTCAAACTGACGACGCTTCAAATCACCGAAGAATTCGTTCAGAGCATCATAGCCACGCTTCTTCGACTCGTACGAGGTGTGACCGGCCTCCGGGCCGTGGTTCAGAGCGTAGTAGACGTTGCCATAGGATGGGTTGGATGGTTGATGCGGTGGATGAGATTGGTAGTATTGGGGGGCACCATGGCCATAGCCCTGGCTAGGGACTGGGTTGATAGCGGGCTCGAAGTAATGAGCAGCAGTTGCGTACCCTATGATGATCCGTCAGCAGATTCGATGAAAGAAGAGATTACATGCGACCGGATACCTTTCGCGCCACCTGCGAACATCATGTCTGGATTCCGAGAGCCAGGCTCTGGGGAGCGAACCAGAACGGAATCATCGGCATGGGTCTTGACGTGCTTCTTCAAATCCTGGGGACGCTTGAAGGCCTTGCCACAGAACTCGCACTTGTGTGGCTTGAGCGGCACATGGACACGAATGTGAGAGGTGATATGATCGCGCTTGACAGTTGTCGTCCGGCAGCTACCCCACTGGCAGGTCAGGTTGAGGTTGTTTGTACTCTTGCGGCCGACATGACGCTCGCACACATGTTCCTATCGCACCAAAGCGGTCAGCGGCGGTTCATTTTCCCCCATGATGATGACCAGTCGAGCCGACACGTGGCCGGTTACTCGAAGGTGTCTCAAGAGCCAGAGAGGAGAGTGGAAGCGGAGAATGGCCGGACACAACTTACGTAGAGAGCCTCGGGAGATGGGCATTTCTCAGTACAGCCCTGCCAGAGACAGGACAGTTCCTCAGCTGGGCGAGTGGCGTTGGCGCTGCCGTTGATGGGAGGACTAGCCACAGCAGCAGTCGCCGCAGCAGCGGTGGCAGCGGCCGAGGCAGCGGTGGCCGAAGAGACCTGAGGAGATTGCTGGGCAGGGGCAGCAGCAGCAGCAGCAGCAGCAGCAGGCTCTTGGGAGGCAGGGGGGGCAGGTACGGGGGCGGCCGCCGTCGAAGGGGACGTAGTAGTGGTGGTGTCTTGGGGTTCCGACATTGCCAAGAAAATTCTGTTTCTTGTCCCTGTCTTGGAAGGCAGCGGAAGTAGACAAGCGACTCAACACAAGACCCCAACGGGGACACAATCAACAAGCACGACGAACAAAAACAGGAGCAGATATAAATGAAGCGATGGAGGTTGTATATTCCACGGGAGGGGAGTAGGGGAAAGGTTGGCGAAGACTCTCGGAAGATTGGGGGACGCGGTGAGAAGCGTCAAACAACAAAGAGTCAGTCAGACACGCGCACCGATGCGGCAACCGAGTCCAGCGACCAAGAAGGTGGGGAAAGCGCCTAAGAGGCTATAGTTTCCAATGTAGTGAAGCTAGGCGAGAAGTGACTAGATATAGGCAGAATAAATGGTTGGAAAACCACGAGGGGTCGTCAAACAGGGGAAAGATGAGCGAGTATGGTTTGTAGAGAGAGAGAGAGAGAGGAGAGAGAGAGAGAGAAAGGGGAGGAGAACTGAGTAAGAGGAGGGGAGCAGAAGAATCAGGGGAGGGAGGAAAGTCTTGGGGCCGAGACGAGGAGGGGGGGACGAGCCTTGCCTAGAAAAGGCGCAGCTCAACCGGGCGGAGGGGAGAAAGGACAAGAAAAGAAGAAAAGGACAGGACTGGGCATTGTCCGGGCCAAGAAACACCGTGCGGGGCTGCGTGGCGTGGCATGGAAAGTTTGGACAGGCACTCCTTCAAAAACACAACAGAAATATGAGTCCAGACAGTGCTGCACTTACTACGCAGTACCCACTGCTGGATAGATACAGACAACAAACTGATCAGTCATGTCATGTCTAGGCTGATATCATACTGGACTTCACCTTCACTGTCAACTCTCCCCACAATCCTCTTATTGCGAACAGACACACATCCAATCCACACTTACTCTCACACACCCACACCCACACACCAAGCAAAAAATTAGTCTCCCAACTAGTGCCGGCCGGAATGGTTAGGGTAGGGATTCGAAACTAGTCCTGGTGGGCTTGAACGAAGCCTCGAATAACCGTTCCCGTCCACCCTGGTATTGACACATGGACTGACTGACTGACTGACTGACTGACTGACTGACCTTAGTCGGCCCTGCTAATTGTCTAGGTCAAGTTGTGTTGTGTTGTCTGACAGCCCCGAGTCTGACACAGACTAGAGTCACTAGATCAGACCGAACTAGACTAAACATTCCAACTTCTTTCTCTCCCCCGCATAAGAACTTGCCAATTGGAAGTTGGCTAAGTTACCCTTCTTGGCTCGCCATCCGGGTTCCCCCCCGTTCCTTGTCCGATGATTCAAACTGGAAGGAATCAATTCCTGCCTCTTTCGTGAGGCACTAGTGGAGCCTGTTCTCGTGTCTGACATTTGGAGCCTGTGAAGGAGAGGAAAAGACCACCTAACGAAGTCTACGATCTATTTTCACGGAATTATCCCATCGCTCCCACTCCACCAATAAGTCCGATTGCCAATTCTCCAAAATTGACACAATGACAGGAAGGGATGGGATGAATTCGAAATGTCTGAGGGGGAGCCAAAATACCAAGTAATCCCTCCCTGCCTCTCTTGGCACCCCTTCTCCCGCCCCGAGAGGGTGCAGGTCTTGGGACTCTTGGACTCTTGGACTCTTGGACTCTTGGGATTCTTGGGATTCTTGGGACTCCTCTTGGAACGCTTGCTTTCCCCTTTTAGTCAGATGGTTCCGGTCTCTCCGGGGAGAGAGGGGAAAATGCTTGCACTTGAAAGGTTTCATGCATACACCCATCCACCCACCACAACTACCAAATTCATGAAGTACAGTGTAGTAAAGGGTGCACACTGCACACTAAAGGTACACTACAAGTCTACAACCTACGCCGGTGAACTGACTGACTGCGATGAGTGGTGGTACAAGAGAAGAGTTAGTGGATCCTGCTGGGCTCGTTCGTTTCACCCCCCCTCATTCGCCCCGTGTGCTTATTATTGAGTCGGATGCTCGTTCACTCCGAGCCGGTACTAAAATAATACACCCATGACCCAACAACCCTGAATGAATAGCACGCATTCATAATTCCTGCACCCCATAAAACACAATTATTTCACTTCAATAGAGCATATCAAGCAATTCTCGGCCCCTGACTTACCCGAGAGAGAGAGAAAGAGACAAGCTCCCCCGCTCCCCCTGTAAACAAGAAAGTAACTCAGCCCAACGACCTCAAAATGTCTCTCCAGGGCTCCCATCACATTCTACTTCTACTGTAGGAAGGTTACACCACCAAAAAAAATCAAGAATTATGCGAGTCACCTGCAGATTTTTTATCGCTGAAAGGAACTTACCCGCCCGTGCCCACCCCCCCTCATCCGATCGCGTCACGGAATATTGAGTACAGTACCTGTACATGGCTTGGCTTGGCTTTTGCTTTTTTCCCCCGGGAGGTGGCGGTGCTTTGCTTTGGGTAGAGGGCCCCGGGTTTTCCCACCCTTTGTTCTTGGTTCCAAGCGCCCCCACCAGAATATGCAGGGCCTCCTGCAGCATTATAGTCAGCGGGAGGGATTTATTTTTTTGTTTTTAGGCATCCACATTTCGCCGTTATGCATGGGATTTTGAACTGGTTTGAAGGAAGAATTAGAAAAGGATAGACACGTAGAGGGGAGCTAATTATATCTGTAGTCACTCGACCTTTACTGGTAGCATTCTACTACTGTAAGTACTCTTGACACTGAGCAGACACAGATCGACAGAAACAAGCGTATCAAAAATGGAAAAAAGAAAATATATCCAGGTCTATGCTCTATCATATATATATACACAATTGGTCTAGATATAAACAAACCCCGCAAAGTGAAAAAGGCTAATGATTCAACAACAGCAACAAAAGTCCACCCCTCATCAGGCGGCTTTCATGTTCTCCTGCTCCTGGGCTTCGGGCTTGTCGAACATGCCATCTTTGATCTCCGCCCGGAAGCGCTCCTCCTCTTCCTTCAGCTGCTCCTTCAGCACAGAGTGCGCCCGCCAGACCGGCTTGATCTTGAACAGCTGGTCGGTGACCTCCAGAGGGATACCGCTGGTCTCGGGGATGAGAAAGAAGGCGAAGAAGAAGGCCAGGAAAGACAGCGACGCGAAGAAGAAGTACACGCCGTATCCCATCTTCTCGAACATCTGCTCCGTGAAGCGGGAGACCAGGAAGTTGAACAGCCAGTTGCTGGCCGTGGTCGCGGCCTGCGCCACGGAACGGATATTGGGGTGGAAGAATTCCTGCCAAGGTGAGTCAGTCATTGGTTCGAGGTGTCAAGTGAGAAACATGGAAGAACATACCGCGTTGATGACCCACGGGGTACCGTTCCATGTAGGGGTGTAGACGGCCGTCCAGAGGTAGAAGAAGAAGATCGCAGCGATACCGCCGCCGTTGAGGTGGTCCCGAGGGTGCTTGGTAGGCTCGACCACACAGATATAGGCGCCGATAATCCACATGCAAACCGAGCCACAAATTGCACCGATGAGCAACAGCTTACGACGGCCGAGCTGGTCAACAAGGAAGAGTAGCCAGAAGATGGTGATGACGGCCTTGACGACACCGAAGATACCGTTCAAAATACCCTTCGTGTTGCCTTGGACACCGATACTTTCGAAGATGGTCGGGCTGTAGTAGTTGATAGCGTTGATACCGGATCCGTTCTGCCAGAAGAACAGCATGCAACCCAAGAAAAGACGGTACTGCAAGTTCTTGGCTTGGCCCAAAGCCTGGAAGGGCTTCCAGAAGCCCACACCAATGGTGGCCTTCTGTTCCTCTAGTGACTGATCCATAGCGGCGATTTCCTCGGTGATGTAGATATCAGTAGGCTCCAATTGACGGACCCAGCACAGGTTCTCAATGGCCTTCTCGCGGTGACCCTTGGTGAACAACCAACGGGGGGATTCCTTCATCCACAGGGAGCCAAGGAATAATAGGCCAGATGGAATGATCTGGATCGCAAAGGGAATGACCCATTGCTTGCGGCTCGCAGGAATAGTTTGCTCAACACCATACTAGAGGCAGGAGAAGTTAGCCGGGAAGAATCCAAAGAAGAAAAAAAGATTGCTGGAGACAGCAGAGACTAAGTCGAATGCACATATAACTTACGTTGATCCAAAAACCGACCATACCACCAACTTGCCAGCCAAGTTCATACAGACCGACAAGTCGGCCTCGAATGGCGGGAGGGGCTAGTTCGGAGAGGTACATCGGGACAACATTGGAGGCGACACCGGTACCGAGACCGGCCAACACTCGACCCGCATAAAGGATGCCGAGACCGGTTGAGCTAGAAGCACCCATTTGCAACCCGGCACCGAGAACAAAGACAGCCGAAGCAATAGTCAAACTCCACTTGCGCCCCCCATAGTAAGAGATACCATAGGTAAATAGAGCTCCGAAGAAAGCCCCGGCAATGAAGAGAGAGACAATGTTTTCACTGATCAGATTTCTTTCAGCGGAAGACTTTTTGTCCAGGCCGAACTCGGCCTTGAAGGAATCCAATGTGATGGTCGTGCCGATGAAACCACTGGTGTACCCGATCATCTGGGAACCGCAGGTTGCAATTGCGGCCAATGCATACACTCGCCAGTTGTAGACAGCCTTCGGCGTAGGCCGGTCTTCAACCAAGTGAAGAATGCCACCCATTGCTCTGGGTGAGGGGAGGAGAAGGGGAGGGTGGGAGGGGAGGAGAGAAAAGAGGAGAAGAGATGCGTAGTCCTATGAGCGAATCCCGAAATTCCTTCAAGTAAGCGAAAGGATAGAGGAATGGAAGAAGAGAAAAGTGTCCTTGCCAACAGAGACAAGAATAGGGAAGACGATGGAACTAGATATGGGAGAGAAAGTTCTGAGGGCGGAAGTTGAAGAAGAATGAAAAACTGGTCGAGACGGGCCGGGCCCCTAAGGTAATTATCTACAGTGAGCGACGCATCAACGCTGAACCGTGTGGATTCCGATTCTCCTCTCTTTCGAACACTCTCCACAATTCATGTCGTGACCGAAAACCCCATCTGGGGAGAGTCAACATGGGGGTTCCTGTGAATAGCACGAATTTGATACGTCAACCAGGCAGCTAATAGGCCCTCCTCATGCAAACTATTGCCATGATTCCCACAAAAGGTCGCCCCGTGATGTGGGAAACTGGGTCGGGGGAGAGTTTTCCCCAGACTGACTATGTCTCGCTTAGCCGGCGCGGAGAAGTTCTTGCGAAGGAAAACATTCAGCCGCAGATCTAGGGTGTGGGGCCGAAGGTAAAACTTTTCTCTGCAAAGGAGAAGGTATATAATCGTGGTCGCCCCCATGACTGGACATTTACCCGACAGATCCGGTGCCTGCGAAAGCAAATAACCATTGGAGAGGGAGGCGTCATGGGAAAGGGCTGCTTGCTCAGTGGCCCTGCAAGTTCCAAGGCAGAGTGGCAACTGGGCCGCCGTGAAGACTTTGCCGGTGGACCAACCCACCCTCGGGCGAACTCTATTTCTGGTCTTAGAAGAGCTTTAATCTCTACCAGGCTCGCGAACTCGGGGTGCCGATCTCGTCTTTTGTCTGGAACGGGCCCAGCGTTGCTGTCTTCGGCCTCGCCTCATGTCGGCTCGTTCACGAATCAGAACCTAGGAGTTGAGCATCGGTACGCCGCAGCGCGGTCCACAGACAGATTAAGCGACATCTCAAGGCCCCCTATCAAGCTCCCGGGAGGACTTAGCCGGCGTCTGTTCTAGGATATTAGTCATGTACTAACCAGTCAGTTGGACGGGATGAAGCCTTAACCCCATTTTTGGATGGAGACCTCCTCGGGAGCGAGCCGACTAAGCCGAGAAGTGTATAAGTCTGGTTGCCGATCAAGGTTTGGTCCGCGGTGGGATCGGACGCCGGTGAACGAGCATATCGACAGATTGAAAGTCAAGCGTTGGTCGGCCTGGAAACGTAATGGCCTAGATAGTGATTAGTTGACGAGATATGTATTCCCGGATCGAGCCGGATGGAGAATGAATGCATCGTTCACCCGGCATAGACTGAACAAGTGTCTTCTAAGAGGTTCGAACAGGAGAAGAAGCTTGCTGAAGACAAAGGAAAGTCAAGTGGAGAGAGCATGTAGAGCGACAGGCTGAACTAACCGGGCTGGGCAATGCACGCGCGGCTTAACTCAGCCATGAGCATGTCGTTTTACGTAGCAGAAGCGCTTATCCTACCCTACACCAATCCGGATGATAATGAGTAGTAGGTGTGGTCAATCCCAAATAGGCTAGTTGTCAGCTGACCGGATGTCCCTTTAGACGGCGGGGTTTGTCTCTCTCCCACGCGGGCTCAAGAACGCTTCTCCGCGTTGACGCTGGTTCTGGAAGACTGAAAACGCGGAGTCTCCGCATGTGATCATCGTTGCTTCTTTTCAGCTTCTGTCTCTGGCTCTCACTGGACAGCATGACGAAAGCAGCGGTAAAGATCCTTTTGACTCCGGATTACTCCATGACGCCATGGTTTTTGGAGACCCCAGACGGGACGCGGAGGAAGGCCCCGAGCATGGGATGAACTATTGCTTGTGGCAAGCCCGCATCGTCGTGTGCCTGGGAAAACCTTCTAGACGGATGTGGCCTGTGTGTGCTGACTACAATTCGGGGACAGGATAAACACAAACTCATCAAGTTGACAGAAGGAATTGGTTCTTCCTCGGAGATAACAGCCTCTCGGCTTGAGCAGCGTTGCGTGACTAACAATGGATGCACACCTCATTCTAGCTTATGCATATGCATAAGCCTAATGCAAAGACTTATCACATCATCTCTTTCCAGGCCTTCCGTCCAACACGATAGGAGCAAGCAGACACTCAACCATCAAGGGATGATTTGATCAATATGCCGAAGATTTCGCTCTCCACCCTCTTCTCATCTCTGTTCTACCTCCTCCCCGCATATTTCTTCGTCCTCGCACCTCTCCTCCGCCAAATTTTCCCTGCGTCATCCACTGGAAATATTTTCGACCTCGAACCCGAGGCCGCCGACGGAGCAGAGCCCGATTCGGACCTTAACCTCGATCCGGAGATCCTCAGTCTTCCGGATGGAGTCATTCCGACTTGTCCCCCGGATAACTACCGGGTTCATCTCTTACAGAAAGATCCACTGGTGATCTACATCGAGGACTTCTTGTCGGCGGAAGAAACGGATCACCTCGTCAATATAAGGTACGTACTGTACTTCCGCCATGCAGCTATATCCAATCCCTGCAACATCCCGGATCTGCATCACCTACACCCGCAATCTCCCCAATTCAAACCTACCCTCACCCAAGTGACCGACTAACACCCAAGCAGTAAAACCAATTACACCCTCTCCCCAATCTACAACGGCCAAACCACCACCCACGACCCCTCGACCCGCCTCTCCGACCGCGCCCTCCTCCCCCGCGACAACACCGTCCGATGCCTCGAAGCCCGCGCCGCCGCCTTCCAAGGCTGGAAGCCTCACCTCTACATCGAACGCATGTGGGCCCAGCGCTACAACACCTCCGGCCACTACGTCCACCACTACGACTGGGTCGGATCCGCCGCCCGCGGCGGGGATCGCCTCAGCACATTCATGGTTTACCTGGGCGATGACTGCGAGGGCGGGGGCACGAACTTCCCGCGGTTGCGGATGCCTCGCGGCGCCGCGGCCAGGGAGGAGTGGTGTCGGTTCTTGGAGTGTCCGCCTCCTCCTGCGACTGCTGCTGCTGCTGCTGCTGCTGCTGCTGCTGCTGCTGCTACTTCCTCGACGGGGGAGCACAAAGATGCTAAGGTGGATCATGCTGCTGCTGCTACTGCAGCCGCCGCCGCTCCTACTCCTCAGGGAATTACCTTCAAGCCCATCAAAGGCAATGCTATCTTCTGGGAGAACCTGCGGCCGGATGGCTCGGGACACCCTGAGACGTGGCATGCCGCGTTCCCGGTGACTTCCGGAACGAAGATCGGGCTGAATATCTGGAGTTGGTATCAGCCGCCTCGACGGAGAAGAAGCTGATCGCTTCTCTTTTTGGTGTCTAATTGGATACTCTTCCCGTTTTGGATATATATATCTATATGCTGGAGCTGTGTACGATATGACAGGGATAATTCTGTCGCGATATAACGAGTGCATTGTTGTGCATCATGCATACAGAAAGGTAAGTCATAATAAGTCTAAATGTATAAGCATAACCTGTGTTATATAGATCATCAATCATATTCACAATTAGCAACATAAGAAGAAAAATTCTCGGACACAAAAGAGATGCTAAAAGAAAATCAACTCATGCCCAATGACCCCAAGCAACATCCGACGCCAACCGGAGAAACTCCCAGACCAAACCAAAACAATCCCTTCATAACATTATGATCCTCATCACGAACGGTTCCGAACCAAAAACGACATATACAAAACATATGGGTATTTTGATTAGTACTTTTCCTTTTGTTTCTTTGCTCTGGAATCATGAAGTATTGTTCATAAACTGCAACCATTCCTCATTGCTGAAGCCGCCGGGCCGGCAAGGGTCGGCATTCCCGAAGATATCGTCGAGCGGAAGGCCCAGGTCCAAGCCAACTCCCAGCGAGGTGCTGTCTTGGGCACCCATTCCGAACTGTGCCAGTCCGGTCGGCGTAGCCGTCGAGGGGACCGTATCCGCGGCGAAGTTGTTAGTGGGGGGTTGGAAGTTGTAGCCTTGCCACATGAAATTTTGGTTGGGCAGGGAGACCAAATCGGGGCTGTTGACGGCTTCGACGCCATTGCCCGGGGTCGAGCCGTGGGAGACGGGCGACTGCAGTCGCGAGTGGCTGATATGCTGCGGTGGCTGGTTGGGCAAGCGGCCCGGCAGACTGGAGTTGATGACCCCCGGGTTTCCGTTGGAGAAGACGCTGAAATTGCCGAAGCCGTCCAATGTGGGAGTGGATACTCCCATTGTGCTGACGGAGCTGTTGTCGGTCGTTGAGGCTAGTCCGGGGGCGAAGGACGTGGTGCCTGCTGGGTCCTGGCGGAAGTGGTCGTTCTCCAGCGTTGACATTGGTTGTGTTGGGTAGGCGAAAGGATCGTCCGACGGGAACATGATGGGCATCAAGTCTGGGAATTGACTGGGGTTCGCGAATGCGTGCGCTCCGAATGGATTTGCGGTGGCATCGCTCAAGGCAAGAGACATTGATACGGGAGATGCGCCTGTCGACGCTGGCGTCCTGTCAGTGTTGGATACGATATCCGACGGCGTTGACACAGCATCGGCAGGCGGCTCGGGTGTGGATGGTACCCACGTCTGAGTCTGGGGCAGACTTGGGCGTACACTCGAAGCAGGACTACGACTAGCAGCAGCGGCACTATCGTCGAAGCTCTTAGGGGTGTTGCTGGCCTCTTGCTTGGCCGAACGGCTAAGCAATTGCGTCGGAAATGTGTTGGCTCGCTGCGGCGGCGGCATGTCCAAGGGCACGGAGGCGGCGCTCTTGGCGGGTGGTGGGCGGTGGTGATGGCCGGACGAGGGGGCGGGCCGCTTCAGGCTTGCCCGCTTCTTCGCACTTTGGCGGTTCTTGAGCAACTCCGGGAGGTTTTTAAAGAGACCATTGAGACTCTGAGAGCATCGGTCTGCCGCCAAACTCTTTTTCGCCAGCCCTGCCAGAGTATTTTTGCCTTCCATGGCGTCCTTAAGAACGCCGTCCTTGGCGGTCGGAGAGTCGGGGTTCTCTAGCACAAAAAAAAGCAGCGATAATATGGCGAAGTAAGTGGTATACATGGTAAACCAGAAAGATCCGTTGAGTAGCCCTCTCTTATGCATGCCAGTCGTGATATGTACGATGTTGCGCGACACACTGACACACGCCGCAGCGCAGGCGTAGGAGCGCCGGTCGACCCCACGCGCTTGTGAGCCACTGGAGACATAGTGAAGGAAAGGTCGGTAGAGTATGACCTGGACATGGGCGTAGCTAATGCGGAGTAATTGACGGATGCTACGGACAGTCAGCCAAAATAACGGGTCTAACCTCAAGAAACCCAAGAACTTACCGTTCGAGCTGCGGAGAGACCTCCGTCCCCGGTCGCAAAGCCGCGGGAAGCTCCTCCATCCAAGCCTGAAGATCCCTCTCAATTTCCCTAATCTTCGAGTGGCTGACCACGTAGCGCTGATCCGATCCAACAGGATGTTGCGCCTTCTTCACCGGGTAGATGTACTGCACAACCTTGAGGATGATGTTGGTCAACCGCGTATGCGCGTTGGCTCCGGCCATCAGAGGGGTATGGTCCGACGGCATGGTCAGGATGCCATTCTTGGTGATAAACTCCGAATCGACGGATTCTGGATAGACCTGGTCAATATCGTCGTCGTTGAGCATCAGAGGTAGGCCGAGTAGCGTGCTGACGTAGACATCCATTCTGCGTATCGTCCAGAAGATGCGTTTGCGTAACTCCTGCTCAAGGGGTGTAAAGTGTATCGTCACGGAGCGGTGCAAGCCCAGCCGTAGAGCGGCTCGTTGTGCGATACCAATATAGGAGTAGCATGTGCTGAGTTTGGCGGAGGATTGCAGGAACAGGATCATGAAACAGATAGCCTGCAGAGAAGTCAAGTCGCGGCAGTCGGTGATTTCCAGGAGCTGGCGACCTGCTTTGAAGTATTGAAACCTAGAATTAAACCTTAACTTTGAAACCCTGAACGATTCCAAGAGGGGAGCAACCTACCCTTGACCGATAGCACCCTCATACCCGGAGATATCCAACGGACTGGACCCATCATCGGAGAACAGACACCCCACGGCCATTACGATATAGAGCAGCGGTAAGAAAGAGTTCTCCTCGTTGCTAAACTGCTCCAACGGGGTATCATAGACTCGATCAAACATGGCGTAAAACGTGGGTTCATGCACGAAGCGCATGAGCGCGCAGCCATCGTCCAAGGAATTGTGGCATAGTCGCCGAGCAACTTCTTTCGAGGGAAGATCGTGAGTGGGTGGCAAAGACGCGTCTTGTGGTGATTCAGATGAGGACTTGGGGCTGTCGAAGAGTGTTTGCGTGACCGGTCGCGATCGGAGGGTCGGCAGCGGCATGTCGGAAGCTCCGAGCTGTTTCCGCAGGCGCCGGATGAACGTCATACCAGAACTGTGCCCGTGATAGTCCCAGTGTCCCTGGTCATCCAGGTCGAGATAACCGGAATTGTCGACCATCGATTCAAGCAGCGACTCATCACCGCCAGTCCCGTCAGCTGCCGTATCGTCAGCGGGAGCGGGGGCCGGGGGCTGGGAGCCGTTCGTCGTCACAGCTGGCGCAGATGATGCAGCAGTTGGCTGCGGCTGCGGCTGCTGTTGCTGTTGCTGTTGCTGTTGTTGCTGCTGCTCCCGGTCAGGCGGTGGCTTTTCGCGCTTGATGGCAGCCAGCATCTGCTCGGTGGCATGCACGTCGAATTGTGGATCGTCCAAATCCAAATCCGGAAGCACCACGCGCAGTAGGGCTTCCGCTTTGTGCAGTCGATTTTCCAGAGCTTCAACATACTGCGGGGCGGGATTTCGGCGGCGGTTGGAAGGTTGATCGTAGGTGCACTCTATAATCGACCCAACCTGATGAGCGACTACGGTCGGAGAGCTCTGCCCGGGAGGAACGGAAGACTTACCGTAGCTGTAGACGGTGCAGTGGGTGCAGGGTTGCTTGCCGTCGCATTTGATCTTCTTGCGACGACATTCATCACAAGCGCGCGTTACCCGACGGCGCTTTTGCATGGGCAGCGGTTCCTTGACGGGCTTGAGTCCCTCGTCCCTCATGGGTAGATCATCTTCGTCATGAAGCGCAGAGGCGGCGGCATCGACATCATCATGGGAAGCGAAAAACGGATCGGAGACAGCGGAGGGATCATCCTCGTTCGCAGGGTCGGCATTCATCTGACCGGATGGGGAGGCCATGAGGGGGAGGGAGACAAGTGAAGCGGGGAGCAAAAGAAGATCTCACGGCGGTCGGCGCAAAGGTATGCAAGGGGGGATGAATAAGACGGAGATCCGATCGGAAGGAAGAACGAGGAAGAGACTGTTCCGATCAGCAAGGGGGACGGAGACCCGCGTGGCGAGCCGATAGATGATCGCACGTCCACGAGGGTGGTGGAATTGGCGTCTCACAAGGTCATGGAAGGCACCACGAAGTGGGAGAGAGGAGGGGGGGGGGGGGGAAGAGTGAGGGACAGAGCGCTCGAGAATGTTCGCCGGAAGCACGAGAAGAAGATCGACACAAGACACTAAAGCGAGGGGAATGAATGGCTTGTTGCAATCGAGGTGGATGAGAGAATGAGTTAGTGGTCAAGAGAAAGAGAGAGTATGTTTCAGTAAATATAGTATGGAAGAATGAAGAGGTTGAAGACAAGGAAGAGAGAGTTTCGACTTGTCTGAGTGTCCGTCCGTCTGTCTTGCCTGGGGCACCGGCCGGAGAACAGCGACTTATTAGTAAGAATTGCGTTGAGTCAAAAAAAAAAAAAAAAAGAAAAGAAAAAAGACGAACCCTGCGCCCTTTGCGCCCTTTCAGATCTTCGCTCGGACCCTAATATCGAATATCCGATCCCATGACGGTCATAAATTCCCTTCTTCAACTACACTTCGTCCTTGTCGCCTGCCTGGATCATGGATGAGGGCAGGTCAAGAGCAAGAGAAGGTGTAGGAATGGTCGGGTCCAGGCCGAAAGCCCCGTCGGGGAATGCGATATTATGTCCGAGGCAGAGCAGGCGAAGCACAACAGCAAAAGAATCAAGCATTCGGGCAATACGAGCTTCGAAGGGAAGGGGGAGCATTTACATTGGTCTCTCGGAGGGAATCAAGATGGTCCTGGGACAACCTGTCAATCCACGAGGATCGAAAGATCCTTGTCGAAGTGGGTGATGTAGAGTGTGGGAAGCGCTTCAGCTTTCTACTGGTAATCCTGGAATGGGTATAGTCGGTAGATCACGAACGCGACGGTGGAACAGAATCCTTTGCGCACACAAGAGGGTGTAAATAGGATGATGGAAAGGGGGAGGGATTTAAACAGGAAGTGGAAAAAGGATTCACGTTCCTACTAATAAAAGGAGATTAGAAGGGCCAATGGAGAGACAGGGGCAGGATTTTCGAACTACAACCAGGAAACGAGCCTGAGGGGAGAGTAAGAGTAAGAGTGAGATTAGGAAAAATGGCTCACTCATGGGAAGGAAAGTAAAGTAGTAGGGCTGGCTTCGGCGATTTGCCCGGCATTTGTCCATATTCAGCTTGTACTTTGTACAGAAGCATAAGGCAATCATTTTGTTGACTAGTTAGTTATACTCAGTTACTCGGTCATCGTGAGCATTCTCTTAGTCACTCTCATCAAATAGAAGGTTCTTACTGACGGTATCATATTCATGATCAGGGCTCGTTTAGTTCATCCTTCTTTCCTCGGCGTCTTGGCCGGAGAAGATTCTCATACTAACAGGAACTAATGTACAAGTAACAAATTAATGAACAAACTAACAGACCATAGGATAATCCATCAGTCAGCTTCGGTCGCGGCCCCAACCAAGAACCGAACGGCGAACGGAGGAAAAGTCCGCGTGGAGGCCTCAGGTTTTAGACTTTGACCCCAAGCCAAGCGTCTTTTCCCCAATTCCACCTCGTTTTTTCCCATTCCACAATTAGTTATCATTATTATCGTCATTTTCGGCAACTCCAACGGTTCCGTCTCAGGAAGCGAACCACAGATCCATCCTCCAGAACCTGCGTCATTTGAACCTTTCCACTTTTCTGTCTATCTGATCGATTTTATTAAGTGCTTGCTTGCTTGCTTGCTTGCTTGCTTGATATCAATCTATCAATCGCTTAGTGATCTGGACTTCCCCAAGATTCCATTGTTCTATCGTTTGACTCAATCCATTATTCAAGCTCAGCTCAGCGCTCATTTGCAATCCTCCCCTCAAAGCCTCAAAGTATCCTCGACTATATCATGTCCTGACAATATCGCTTATCGATCTATGGATCTAAGATAACCATCAGACCCCCATCCCTGTGGCAGTCAGGATCGCCTCCTTTCTCGCCCATCCGACAATAAGCCGAGCGTCCAGAACCAATTTCTCCAACCTTTCCCCCCCACCCCCCCAAAACCATGTCCTCTCCCTACCTCCTCGTTACAACATGTTGTCTCTTTGCAACATTGGGATCCTTCTTGTTTGGATATGATGCGGGTGTCATCTCCACTGTCATCGACCAGGAAACTTTCAAACGCCGATTTCATAATCCTTCCGATGCCGCTACGGGCGGGATCGTCGCCTCGTATAACGGTGTGTGCATCTGGTTGCCTGCAGCTGCTGATTGGCCCACCCGCAGGGATTGAACTGACATCGCTCCTCTTCTATAGGCGGCGCCATCATAGGCTCCCTGCTTGTCTCATACCTCTCCGACCCGTGGGGAAGGAGACCCGTTCTGTTCGTTGGCGGCCTTCTGGCTACCCTTGGGGCCGCCTTGCAGGCTGGTGCTGTCAATGTGGCCATGCTCATCGCTGGCCGCTTGATTGCCGGCCTCTCGGTGGGACTGATGTCATCCACCATCCCTGTCTATTGTGTCAGTCCCATACACACTGACTTGTTTTTCTCTTCTTCGCTGTCCACAGTCTAATGATTAATAGAGTGAACTATCGCCTCCCCGAATTCGAAGCTTCCTCGGATCCCTCCAGCAATGGATGATCGGATTGGGGGCAGTAGTTGCAGTAAGTTGCTCAGCTACGCTGTCACCAAGACACTTATACTCATTGTCTCCACCAGCAATGGGTCGGATACGGCTGCTCCCTGCGCACAGGGAACTTCACCTGGACCTTCCCCTTGGCCTTCCAAGCGGTGCCCGCGGTGATCCTCAGCTGTGGGATCTGGTTTCTCCCTGAATCGCCCCGCTGGCTCATCGAGCAGGGTCGAAGCGACGAAGGCCGCAGCACGCTCACGCGCCTCCACGCCAGCAACACCCCACTCATTGAGACGGAATACACGCAGATTATCACCAGCATCGCCGAGGAGCGACATCGCGCCCCGCGCACCTGGCGGGCGCTCCTGTTCTCGTCCGCGACCTGGCGCCACCGCATCCTCCTCGCCTGCGGCATGCAAGCCTTCACGCAGTGCTCAGGAACCAACATCATCTCGACCTACAACCCCAGTCTTTACCGATCCCTCGGCCTGTCCGAGAAGACCTCGCTCATGATCCAGGGGATCTGGGGCGCGCTCGCTCAGTTCTGGAACACGGTGTTCATCATCCTGTTCATCGAGCGCCTGCCACGCCGCACCTTGCTGCTCCCCTCCCTGCTCGGCATGGGCGCCACGATGTGCGTTGAGGCCGCCCTGGGCCAGGCGTACCACAACTTCACCACGGGGCCCGACAACCACCAGCACCCGCCCGCGACCTCCGTGCGCGCCGCCATCGCGCTCTTCTTCGTCTTCTCGCTCTTCTACACCAGCCTCGGCCTCATCTCCTGGCTCTACCAGTCCGAGATCTTCCCCACCGCCATCCGCGCCCGCGGCGCCTCCGTCGCCACCGCCACGAACTGGAGCCTCAACCTGATCTTCGCCCAGTGTACCCCGATCGCCCGCTCCCGCATGGGCTTCAACTACTTCTACTGCTTCGCCGCGTTCAACTGGGCCGCCGCCGCCCTGGTCTGGGTCGCTTACCCCGAGACTGCCGGTCGGTCGCTCGAGGAGGCCGAGCATGTCTTTGATCGTAAAGAGCCCCGCACTGAGCGGGGTCACCGGGGGCACGAACTGGAATCTCAGCATGATACTAAAGGCGGGTTGGTGACGGTTTCGACAGAGGTCAGCGCGACCCCGCCTCCTACGTAACGCTGGTTATGCTTTGGAGGTTATGTTAACTCGACGAAAATGTATAGTATACCTCATATATCGTGATCTTCTAAGTTGTATATTGTGTACATATAAGGTGCAGTGGGGTTTCTGATGCGAGGTTTTGATTCAGCGCCGCATGAAAATATAGATGAGAACTTCTTATTGTATTTGAAATACAAAGCGCAGTCGACTTGAGAAGATGTGCTGTACTCGGAGTCTGATCACCATTTGTCACTTGATTCCCGTGATAAGAATCTAGGCTTTACATTAGTACATACTAATGAGCAATATCAACTCTTTTTGTGTGCTCTGATGCACAGTCAAATCGCAGCGTATATTTCGTTTATATATTAGTCAAGTATGGGAGGCACCAAAAAAAAGAAAACATCGATGGCTTCGGAGTTTGTTCGTACAAGCTGGGGTATAACACGCATCTGACAAGAAAGGAGCGGAAGGATGGACAAATATATATATGTAGAGGTTATGCATCAGAAAAGGTAGGATGTTGTTGCAGATAAATGAAACAGACATCGTATCTATCTCGATCAGACGTATCAAAAGGGAAAGAAAGTGCATAGGTGGAGAAGGGGACTTCATTCGAGAGGGCAAGGGGATAGACGAAGTCTAACCAGTGGGTTGAAGACATTTGAGATATGAAGGGAGCGAAGGGAGAGAGGGATTGTGTCATCGTAGCGGGTATCACAGATCTTCCAAAGCCGGCATGATATACTTGGTGAGCGGCGCGTGCAGAATCTCTTGTCGAATGTTATCTTCCCACAGAGCAACACCTGGCATCCCGGGTTGCATCGTAAGACAACAGAAGAGGAAGTAGTTGACGTGCATCCAAGACTCAGAACTAAGGCGCTTGGCGATCTTGAGCATCCGACCAGCGAACCATGGCCGGTCGTATTGTGTTCTTGCGGTTGAGGAATACTGCTTGAAATCTGGCTCTTGGCTGGAAGCATCGCTGATCACATCGACATAGCCGTCTTTGCATTCAAGCAGAATCTGCAGCAGTGCTTCGACGGAGCCACTCATGTTCACTTCGCTGTCTAGCACCGCTTGTTGCAGCGTCCGAAGGAATGTCTCGCTGTGTGGCGGAGAGTTTCGGTAGTCCCAGAGAGCTGCATTGAGCATGAGCATAGCGACCAGTCGCGCAACGAACTGTTTCCGATTGCCAGACGCAGTGAAGCGGACACCCGGCGGCGCTGCAAGGATCTGATGCAGGAGCGAGTTCTCCTGAAAAGCGGTATGACGCATGTGCAATGTATTGGTGTCGAAGGTAGTCGCTTGATAGACCGAAAGTTGTTCACACCGTTTGAGAAAGCTTATGAACTCTTCGCACTGATTTTCGATTTCTTCGTATGGGAGCAGAGGTCGAGGCCAGGTGAGACTTAGCTCTACTGGAATCGGGTACGAAGCCATCATGGACTGTGGCATTGCGGCTGATCGCAGCTCGGAGGCACGCCCTTGCGAAGAGTGTTTCATCTGCGGCTCGGCTTCGAAGAAGAAGCTAGGTCCGTCGGTTTCATAGCCTGAGAGGATGTAATCTTGCCAATTGATCAGCATCCCCAATCGAGTATTATGAAATGCAGCGGGACCACCCCTGGCCCGAATCATCTCTCTTGCAGCTCGCATATGAAGCCAACTGATCTGTTTGCGACCCGGCCGCGGATCAAAATCTTCGAGTCCCGCAGCGCTGAGACATGCTATGATTACTTCATCGGAAAAGTCATGAGGGTGTCTCTCGCGGTGCCGTCGAAGCATGGAAAGGGCCCGATCACGATGAATCAGACCCCTTTCATCCACCTCCTGATTTCGGACCCAAGTCCAGGTGTTGGCTGCATGAACAAGAATGGTGTTTTGAAACGCCACGGGACCTTTCATCCCTTCAGGAACGAATACTGCCGTGTACCAGTTGTGGGCTTTGGCAGACCGAAAGTGATTTCCATACGAGCAGGCGGGCATTTCATTGACGTAAAAATCAAATAAGTGCTGGCCATCCAAGTCCAGTTCTAGTGGTAACGTGTTGAAAGGATCTGTACGGGCGGCGCTGAGTATCGTCTTGGGAGACAGCGCAACCTCGCATGGAGATGTTGGGGCGGAAGAGCGTGGTGTCAAGCTTCCTAAGTCTGAGTCACTGCTTTGCGACATCGTCGAGTACCATATGCAGGAATCTGACGAGGAACTGCTGTGGCTGGACATCTGACTATTCCGCATTGGTAATGAGACAAGCGTTTCAGAGTATGGGTAAGCGACGTTTTCTGCACTAAGGCTTTCTACGACCTCGACCACGTTGTGTTCGCTGACTGATATATTCGAGATTGGTTCGGGACCATGCTGATATACAGAGTTGGTCGCAGGCTCTTCGTCATTTTCGCTGGCCTCTAACTTCGGTCTTTGGTCGTTGGGGTCATCGAGATGACTGCTGTCCTTGGGTTTGCGACGTGACCTTGGTGGTTTGCGACCTTCCACTATAGCGTCATCTGCGTCCATGTCTGACTGGCCAGCAGCCTGGCGCTTTTGTCGCATATACTCTTGCATGACATGGCGTTTGACTTGGGTCAGGTTATTTCGACTGTTACCAGAGGCATTGATGAACTGCCACCGCACTTGCGAAGACCCTGTTGTGGGCTCAACTGCGCCTGCTTTATCTGGCCCAGGAGACATGACCTCAAGCCGGGGTTCCCCGAGCAGAAAACGCGTACGTGGGGGAGGGTGGAAAGGATACGGTGAAGCGGTTGTTTTGAGCGATGACTCGATTTGGTGTTTTTGCCGTCGTGGCCTTCGTAGTGTCTCCTTGTTGAGCGATGAAGCAAGTCGGGACTAGCGCGATGATTCGATCATGTCATAAAAAAACGTGCCAATACGCTAGCCCAGGAAGTCTAACGAAACGAGCGCGGAAGTAGACCGCAATGGGATGGGTGAGCTCGTTGGCCGGGCCACTGCGACACCGGATAAGAGGGTATTCACGGTAATTGATCCACCTTGGTTTCAACGATTCATAACGGTAGGCGAAGGCCATTCAGCACCCAACCATAAAATCAGCGGTGTGGCGACCTGAGACAAGACAATCTAAGATACGGCCGGATAATGCATCCAGACCGGTGCTATCCGAGAGAGGCGGATTCGCAGTCACAACAGCATGAGTTCAGGGTGGGAGGAATGCGCAGATGGAGGGGATCGATTCGCGAACGGGGCCAGAATTGACCACCAAAAGCTAAAATCCAAAAATAAATTTGCAGGATCGTCCCCGTCAAGGAACGGATATGCGGCAGGAAAGAGGGGGACTCAGTATGACAGGTGCGTGTGGCACCACCAGATATATGAGATGTGGGCTGAGGATGGTGAGGAAGAGGAATGGGCTAGGTAGAAGAAGTCCCTGAGGAAGCGGTGCACCGGATTATCTGATCAAATCGAGATCAACCTTGTGCTGATCCACCGGGATTGAATCATCTAATCATGAACAATGCTGAGTGGGAAAATCTTGGGGCCGTTTCAACAATTTTCGGGATCCCCACTAGAGCGTTTGGCCACGGTCAAGCAGGAATAAGTGAGCGTCCGGACCACCCAGGGCCACAGTGAGCAACGAGACCGGAGAAGTGGACTGAAAGACAGTCTAGAAGACGACAATTCTTCAGCATGATTAGCAAAGCGAGCGCATTGCGAATCGAAACCCTTAGGAGGTGCAGATAGGGGAGTAGGCTAGCTAATTGTGGTAAGGTCATTATGGCCCTGAAGCTATGAGCGGAGAGTGCCAATTCGTCAAAAATCGGAGGGATTCCGTGTTATCGTGATGAGAGATGGATAAGCTTAAGTAATGCTGAGCCATTGATGCCAAATTTATCATCCCTGCGGCTGTAGGGGGACACGAGTGGCTGGGTTCATTGAGAGAGGCAGGTAAGCAAATCCCGAGGTCTGGGGGTGGAAGGAAGAGTGAAGAAGCACTTCCAAGGCTGAGTGAGTGCAGTGCAGAACTCCAGCCCCAAACAGGGAAGGTCGAGGCTTTAACTTACTTCGTTGAACCTTAACACCTTATAGCCTTAAAGTTCAGGCCGGAGCCTGGTGGCCTCAGGCGGACAGTTGCAGCGGCGTTAACACCCACCGCCTTGGCTCTAAGTCCGAGGCAAAGACCCGTTAAAACTGATTCCATAATTTGTTCCGCGTCGCCGACCGCGCAGCCGCAGAGCTCTGAACCTCCCATCGCGTGCCACTCTCAAAGGAACATATTATCTGCGCAAAAGGCGCCTGAGAAGCCTCGAAATCCAGTTTTAGAGTTTTACTCGGGGTTTTATGTACCACTGGGGTCTGCATACCGCGCCGTGACCTTACCACCGTTTCGCATCTTCTCCGAACGCCGCCGCCGCCATCCCCGTCCTCCAACCTGACAAAAGAAGTAACAGGCGACGCAGCGCATCTCGCTTCGCCTGAGAACTCACGTCGCAATTTCCCCCAAAGCTTCGCAATAGCTTGTGTGAACCGGAGACAACATCATGGTTAGGTGGTTGACGAGAACGGCCTCCATCTTTTGATACGTCCGGTTCTCAGAGCTCTTTCCCCCTCCCTCCCCCCTCCCTGGGTAGATCTCTGGTCGATACTCAAAACTCCGTGTTCAGATCCCTCTGACTTTAGTTGAGGAGGATTAACAAGCGGACGAACGGCGGTTAGGTGCTTTGGGATTATCCCAAGCCCCTAGCAGGTGCTCTGGGGATGGCTGGAGACCAACAACCGCCTGCCGTCTCGAGTCAGGCGAACGGCTCGGCGGACGAGAAAAGACCAACGAACCCGTACGAAACCAACCCCAAGCTCATTTCCGCCGATGACCCCTTCCTTGCGCGAAGTGCGCACTACGGCCGCTATGCACCTTCCGACGATGACTTCAAACCGCCCCATGAGTACTGGTGCCAGTCGGACCCAGATGTGAAGTCCTACTGGGAAGGCATTGTGAACGACCTTTGCACATCGGAAAACTCATTGAATCCTCCGGGTGCGAGAGAGGCTTTCGCTGCTGGCAGCGTCATCATTAGAGTCGATCGCGAGCCTACAGCCGACGCCGCAGCAGAGATGTACTCATGCCTCAATGCGAATGAGCTCAGTGCAGCAAGAAAAGCCGAGGATAATCTTCGGGAACTCAACGTTGCTGTCCCAATGATATACTTCTGCGGCACCATTGAGAATAAGAATGTTACCGTGGAATCAAGAATTCCTGGTGTCTCGTTGGAAGTGGCTTGGAAGTATCTCAGTGCTGATCAAATCGAGAGCGTCAAGCAACAGTGTCGCCGCATATCCCAGCGCCTTGGAGCCATTGACACCGCTCCTGACCGACCCTCATACGTTTGCAGCGGCCTCAATTCGCAGCTACCGCCCGATGTCCAGCAGACGGAGAAAGATACTCTATTTCGCGACAAGAAGAAAGGCGAAAGGCTTGCTCTTGTGCACAACAGCCTTGTCCCAGCCAATATAATTGTGAAAGATGGTCAGGTAGTTGGCATCACCGGATGGCGGCGAAGCGGATACTTTGGTTTTGAGCGGGCGGGTGAAATACATCGACGTTTTAGGATTCCCGAGATCGCGACTGCGAGCGAAGAAGAGGGCTCACTCAAGGTTTCTGAGGCATGGGCCGATGTTTATGAAGGGTTACCTAGTGTTGTCGGCGAGTCTGCAACTGCGACGAAGCACAATACTCCTATCCCGCAAGTGAAGACCGAGCCGTTGAATGTGGAGTTGAATGGGGTCCCTCTTGATAACGAGCCAGACCATAAGTCAGGGCTCCCTCAGCTGGATGGTGCCGGACTGCCCGATGAACAGCCCACTCCAAAGAAGATTGCCAGCCTCAAAAATCGAGGAGCCTCCCGGGCATCGTCATCCGATCGATCTTCTCCGGCAATATCCGCCAAAACAAGTGCCGCGGCTAAAAAGCCCGGGACTGGTGTCACTAAGAAGGGGACAGCCCGGAAGCCAGCGGCCAAGAAACGAAAGTTGAATGACGTGGATAATGAGAGTGTCACTAGTAGGCGATCGAACACACCTTCTTCGCGAACTAGCAAAGCTCCCGGGAAGACCAAACGTGGTTCTGCTTCCATAGCGGGCTCACCGGCACCGGAGGCCAAAAGGAAAAATAGCAAGAATACCGTCGTGGAAGATGTAGAAGAGGAAGAAGAAGAGGATGAGGAGGACGACTCAGAAGACAACGATGAGGTGTTCTGTATCTGTCGCAAACCAGACAATCACACCTGGATGATAGGGTGTGACGGTGGATGCGAGGATTGGTTTCATGGGAAATGCGTCAACATTGACCCACGAGACGCTGATCTGATTGACAAGTATATATGTGAGCTACCCTTTCTCATTATCTTCCTGTTTCTTGTGGAATGCATCTCCATCTCTGGAAATTGTTACACCGTGGAACCTGGACTGACGCTAAATAGGCCCGACTTGTAAGGAGCAGGGCAAGGGTTGGACAACCTGGAAACCGATGTGTCGGTTAAAGGAGTGCAGAAAGCCTGCGCGCGTCAATCAGGAACAGCCTAGTAAATACTGCTCAGATGAGCATGGTCGTGAATTTATGCTCCAACGGACCAGGCTCCTGCTTGTAACTTCCGGGCCTGGTGCACGAAAATCTGCCGCTCGGACGGCCCTGGGTGGGCTGGACTCTTCAGCAAATAGCCCATTTCCTGACAGTGCGTCCTCTCGGGAAGGCAGTGGCCCTGACAACAGCAGCGCATATGAAAATCTTGAGAAAAGATATCCAGAAGACCTTGGAAGCAGAGGTGGTGTTCTCACCACTGGTGACCTCAAGGCCGTGGTCATGGGCGTCAGCTCAGCGGAGGAGTTCCGCAAACTGGGAGAAAGCATTATCTCAATCCCTGCGCAAGAGAAGGGTTCTGCTAAGGGGACCAAGGAAGATAACAGCAAGAAGCTGGGTCTCGACTTCGATGTCGACTGGCTCACTTATGCGCCCGATGAAGCCGCGATGATCGACAAGCTGCGCAAACAGCGCGATGACCTCCTCCATCGCCGGGAAATGCTCAAGGCCCGAAGCCACTTCGTGACCCTTGTGCGGCAGCGGGCCAAAAGCATATTGGAGAAGCTCAAGCAAAAGGAGCCCAAGGGCGGATGGAAAGATATCTGCGGCTTTGACCACCGACTGGCTTGGTCGGACGAGGAATTTGATGAATGGCGGCTCTCAGGGCCTGGAGCGAAAGCGCTCAAAGATGGCACACCCGAGGCGCTGGCGTTAAGCTATCTCGACACCGCCGACGCGGATGGCGATACTGCTATGGGCGATGCTAAACCTGCCGGTGATGATCTCGAGGTTCTCTCCCACGGGGTTTGCATCAAGAAACGGTGCGAACGTCATAAGCAGTGGGTCAAGGTCCAACAGCAAGATGGTCTTTTCGAGGAGAGCACCCTTGCCCAGGATCTCAGCAAATGCGAGAAGGAGGCTCAGAACGTGGTGGAACGAGCCGTTCTCAGGCTGTGGGCGGAGGAAGACAACGCTCAGATCAGTAACCATTGAGGAAGTACCTTCCCCGTGGTTCATTTATTCCCTCTTTCGCCTCGGCTCTTTTCTTTTCTTTTCTCCCTTGAAAACAACCTTCATTTAACTACAAACCATGACATAAGATGTCTTCATCCTTTTTTCCAAAAGACCGCCCTTTTACGGCGTGCTTGATTGATACCCCCCATCTTCTTACCGGGAAAAGAAAAGCAGGAATCGAACCGGAGTTGGTTCTTCAAGGCTGTGTTCTTCTTTTTGGGTCTGTGGAAAAGCAAACCACTGAACATGTTGTATGCATAATAGAGGGACATGGGGTTCTAGGAGTGTGTGCTGTGACATGTGATAATAGTTTTGACACCATTTTCCATGAATGATGATAGACCATTTGCATCCCGTGTGCATTCTTGATACCATTTTTCCATCGCAGCTCCACACATTGTAGCACCTAATAACCCCCAATAGCTGACGATCACCTGGGACCTGTCCTCATCTCCTTCCAAACACACCACTTCCCAACCCCCTCCCCAGCACGATCCTTAACCACCTCCACCACCATCCCCACTCCCGTGATAGTCGACACCAAAAGATGCGTATCAACCCCCTGATCCAACGTCCTCGTTAACAAGCTCGGAAACAAACCCGCCATATTCCCCGCAAACGCAGAAAAGATGCCACTACTGCCACTACCCTGCCCGCTCAACAACTCATCACGCATCGGCCCGCTCGCGTAATTGGCACTGTTGGTAGTCGCTGCGGTGCCAAGCCCACTCGTATTTACTAGCAGCACCGACGCTGTTGAAGACTGCGTGCGGGTCAAGTGCGTCAGGGTGCGTAGTGCAGTCGTCAGCGCCGCCGCGCCTCTCGCTGCGTTGGATGTGCGTACGACGCCCTCGGCGAGGTTGTCGAGCCCGGCGACGAGCAAGATCGTTCTTTGCTGCGAGGACTCGTGGCTGCCGGCTGTTACGGATGCCGTGACTTCGTGGATGGCTTGCGTTGCGGCGTTGAGGTCGAAGACTGGGAAGAGTTGTACGCGGTTCAGGCAGGCGATTGCGGTGTCGCGGGTCAGAGGTTCGTGGTTTGTGGTGACGGTGCTGTGGAGGAGGGAGGCGAGGAGCTTTCTTGGGGAGAAGGCGTTGAATGTAGCTGGGTGGATGATGAAGACTGTGGTTGGGCTGGGGTTGTTGGGGGTGCGGGCTTGGTGAACGAGGTGGGCTGTTAGGAGGGCTCGGGGGAGCTGTTGGAGGGTCAGTCTGTGAGGTCTAATATTGAAGTGTGCGTGGACGAAGGGGCGGTCTTTGGATTGGGATGACCGATGAGTGCTCAGGGTGGACTTCGGTGCATTGGGGTTTGACGTTCGAATGAGATGCCTCTGCATGAGGGGATAGGGAGCATAGGTGGTGCGATTTGAGTCGTGCTGGGGTTGGCCTGCTCTTACCTGGCCTATATACTCATCGTCTTCTGTGTCTTCACTACCCTTGTTTCGGAGCCGTGAAAATCCGATTACAGACCCAGGACGGAATACGCTGTCTGGGGATGCTTGCAGTCCAGCATCGATATCCGCCTGGAGTTTCCAGGACTCGGCCTTGTGTGCGGAATGACTTAAATCTGTCTCATGCGTAGGTTGAGGAGCATTGCTTCTTGTATTTCCACAAGCCAGAAGATTGTGGGCTAGAACAGGGTATGCAGGCTCAACTGCATATGAATTACTTGCAGGATCCATGGTTGGTCGAATTAATAGCGACTTGACCGCTGACGAGTATACTTATAGTGCATACAAACAAACCGTGCTACAGTAAGTCAGTTGGTACAAATATCATAAGCTTGCAGAGCGTACAGTTTCCCGCGCTCACCAAGAGGTCGCGTTCTAGCTAAGAGACCACGAAAGTGTATACAGTGATGTTGGTTAGTTACGGATGAGTCTGGCTACCAAAGCTTTCGAGATTAGATTGCCGCAGATTTGGAAGCCTGGAATTTAAGGCACTAAATGCTCGTGCTCCATTTTGGTGCCAGACGGTCTCAGCTGGCGACGAAAACGAGACAATAGCAGGAGGGAAAGATGTATTATAGAAATGATCTATATAACTCGATAAATAGTATGAGCACAGAGGCAGATGAATACTGACATAGAAAACATACCGAGGCATGGAGAGTCGGTCAGATAGGTATAAGCCGAGAGACTCCACTGGGAGATGACATAAGTGAACAGTGAAGGATTGCTACATTGCAAAAGTCTTATTCTATATCCCAAGTTTATTTCGATATTCAAGTTGAGCTTCTCATCAAGCGCCAGTATTCGAGGTTTGGTTTATAATCTCTCCATCCAACACTGTCCTGTTCCATGCTCCACGGCCATTCGGTAACCATTCCGTACCCTTAAACTGTGCACCCAGCGCCTGGTGTAGTTCGACACGCAGGGCATCGTTCTGATAATCAAGGGTGCGGAAATGAACAAGTGAAGCGCTACGACCCAGTTCAATGATGGAATGGGCAATTATATCGTAGCCCGTAGCTAGCTCCATCCATGGGTCATTGGGATCAATTGGGCCTCTATTGGTCAGATCAATGGCTGTATCATCTGCACACGGGGCCAACTGTATGGTAAAAGATTGTAGATTCGTCATAAGTTCCAGGGCATCTAGTACCAACTTCACGTGGTTATAAAAGGGAAAGATGGCGGTGTAGCTGAACGATGTCAAGTGCTGGAGTGCGTTGGATATAGACAATTTCTCTTCCTCGGCACCCATTGAAGCCGTGGTGCCCCATTTACCAAGTACTGACGGAACCTCAAACAGAAAGTACTCGTAATGTGCGTACGCTCTGAGAGAGGATCCCTCATTAAAACTCAGAGACGAGTATGTTCTCTGATCCAGCGGGCTGCATGAAGGTTTAGTCGTGAGGACTGAAGATTCAGGCAGCGTGCCCCGCTCCCATTGCAATAACTGATGAGATATCTGGAAAGCCCAGCTATGCTCGTCCGGGGCTTTGGTGCTCAACATGGTTCCTATTCGCGAAGGTGGTGCGAGGACGGTGATCCGCAATGGGTTAAGGTTGGACAGAAGTCGAAGCAACCGGTTGGTGTCCAAGTCACGCGGAGAGCCATTCTCCACGAGCACGACAAGCGAGACTATATAGCGTTCTAGTTCATGCGTTGACACAAAATCTAGAAAGTCATACAGATCGTCAAGATGGAATCGAGAATGCCCGTAGAGTCTGGGTCGTACGAGCTCGAGCAGCCGGGAGGATACTTGTGCAACATTCTTGAGATTTTGAGTATCGGAAGCTGTGAGACATATCCCTGGTTGATGATGGAGTTTGGATTCCGAGGGAGTAGTAACTGGAAGATAGCTCACAATCTCATCCAGAATTTCGTTCGGCAACTTTTCGAGACACGACAGCTGCGAAGCCATCATTCGAACGGCTGGGAAGGGGAACTATCCTTGAAGAAGATTCACATCTCAAAAGTGAGTTTCCAACACTTGCGCTTCGACGATTTCGAACGCTAGGATCTGAAGATTATAATAGAGATATTGATGACCCTGACAATGAATCCAGACAAGTATGGATACTACCATGCAATATATCCGGTAACGGCAGGCGGTGAAGAAGCAATAGATCGGGAATTGGAGATGTTTTCAAGTGCCGGGGTTCCCCACAGCTTCGAAGCTCAAGTTTTGAGGCGATAAGGAGAGTTTTGGAGCGGTTTCTTCTTACAGGCCTTCAATGTAAATGGTGTCAGATACTCTGGCAGTAGACAAATTATACTCTGCGGATATATCAGGCCTCTCATTATACAGTGAAGATGTCTAAGTAGTGTATTCGACCGTTAGGGATGTTGAGTGACAGTCGAATTCTGGATGCTCGGCAAAAGCAGCCTTACCTGAAACAGACCAAGTGTGGAGAAATCCAGCCTTTAGCGTCTCCCCGCACCAGAAGACGTCGACGCTTCCCTCTCCTGTTTGCCATCATCCGATGCTGCAAGTCGTTATGAAGAGATGCACTCTTTGCTGCAATATCGATTAGCTAGATGCGAGCTTCTGCATTATGCATGCGACTCAGACGCGGCCATAGTCCCTAATAATATTGCGACAACTGGTGGAATTGCCTGAAATGCATGCCTCTCGCTGAGTCAGGCCTTACAGTATCAATGCTGTGCCCCACACTGGTCGATCAAAGCTTCCGCCACTCTATTTGCAATCATGATTCTTGGATCCCCTTCCCGAGGCCTCTACATGGCTCTAATTAAACCTATTCTGCTTTCTACTAAGAAGCAGAAGGATATTGATGAGGTTGAAGAGAGCCTGATTCCGCGAGGACCTGATAGTATGAGACCCGGCCGGTGAAGTCGCGATTCTATGCCCGGTGCCGAAACAAAGTATAGCCGACAGAAAGGGACCGACAGGAGCCGGGGATCTAGGACTCTGGTGGAGAGACTTGGACAGGGCCAGTGGGGCGCAAGCTGAACAGATGGTTCCTCCTGCTCCGGACTTCGGCCTCTCAGTCTCGCCTTGAAAAGAGTTGTGTGCCCCTCACTCTTCTCTTTGTCCCTTCACCTACGCCTCTTGACTGTTGTTACTTTCGTGTCTTCGTTGCCCTGCTCTAAGTAAGTCTCACCGTGTGCAACTCAGCAGCAAGTGGCTTCACCTAACGTCTCAGTTCCTGGATTTTCCTTGCAACACAATGGCCCCTCAACTCCACCGCAATCCCCCTTTTCGTGCTGAGCACCTGGGTTCTTTACTCCGAACAGATGATCTCTTGAAGACCAAAATTGCTTTCGAGAAGGGCGAAGCCTCCAAGGCTGAGCTGGATGCCATTGAGAACAAAGACATCAAGGATGTCGCGGAAACGCAGAAGAAACTAGGCTATGCTGCCATCTCTGACGGAGAGTACCGCAGACACAGTGAGTCACATCTTCCTGCCGTAGAGACTTTGATCACATAACAAGCGTTGACCATATACTCCCTCAAATAGTGTTCTGGGGTACTTTCTTCCCTGGCTTAGAAGGATTCGACGAAGTGACTGAGTTCGACGCTGATATTTTCCGTCCGTATGCGCCTGATGTCGCTGCTTTCCTTGAGGCCGGCCACAAGCCCGGAGAGACCGTCCTGTGCACCGGCAAGATCAAGCACGTTGGCAGCACCTATGTCGATGAGTTCAAGTACCTGGCCAGCGTAGTTCCTGCCGACGAAGTCAAGAACTTGAAGATCACCCTCGCTGCTCCCAACTGGTACCACTTGCGGTACAAGGAGGGCAAGGCCTACCCCAAGGATGTCTACAGTTCTGATGAGGAATACTTTGGCGACATCGCCAAGGCCGTCCAGGCTGAGCTGCAGATCCTGTATGACGCTGGTTGCAGAAATGTTCAGTTCGACGACCCCAACCTGGCTTGTAAGGCCTACCTGGACGATGAACAATAATGGGAAGCATAGAACTGACTGTCAACAATAGACTTCTGTTCCGAGAAGATGCTCGCTGGCTGGAAGGAAGATCCCCTGAACGTGCGCTCCGCTGATGAGACCTTCGAGCAGTACATCAAGCTGTACAACGACTGTGTCGCCAAGCGTCCCGCTGACATGCACATCGGTGTCCACCTTTGCCGTGGTAACTTCGTCGGCAGCCGTCACTTCTCCGAGGGTGGCTATGACCGCATCGCCACCAAGCTCTTCAAGGAGCTCAACATTGACACCTACTACCTCGAGTATGACACACCCCGTGCCGGTGGCTTCGAGCCCCTGAAGGAGCTCCCCACCCACAAGAACGTGATCCTGGGTGTCGTGACCAGCAAGTTCGCCAAGCTCGAAGACAAGGAGGAGATGAAGAAGCGCGTGTACGATGCTGCCAAGTTCATCGCCGAAGGCAACAAGATCTCCCTGGAGCAGGCCCTCAATCAGGTCGGCGTCAGCCCTCAGTGCGGCTTCGCCAGTCACAGAGAGGGCAACGCCATCGACCGCGACGGTATGATCGCCAAGCTGAAGCTTGTCCGTGAGATCGCCGACGACATCTGGCCCGGTCAGCTGTAAATAAACCAAAAGCAACCCTCAACCCAACCAGGAGTCCTTTACACAAAAGAAGGCTCCGACTCCAGTCGATTTCAACAATGAGCGTGGAGTGATGAACGAACGTGACGACAAACTTGTGTGTTTAGGATACCACTTATTTAACATATGGTTTTTCTTTTTCAAAAATTGTACAGTGTTAGCAAAATATGATCGAGCCATTTATTCGAAGAAATGTTTGTACAGTAAAACCAAATGCAAACTGTCTAAATTTATGAAAGAGGATCCCGAGGACCTTGGGGAAGCGACCTCGTGTGGAAAATCCAGGTACCCTTCCTTCAACCATTGCCCTCTTAGCTATGCAAAGCACGCCTATCATTGCTCGCACCATCGCAAGCATGCCGTCTTTGAAGCGCAATCCACTAGGCGACCTGATAAAAACCTCCCGGTGTTGGATCTAGGAAAAGGCGCGAGACAGAACGCCACACCCAAGATCCTTTACACCACACCCAGCATACTCAACAAGATACTACTCTTGCAAACAACGCTGTAAACAAACCATGTTAACCGGAAGCCTTCCCCTCCGCTTTCCGCGGTCAAAACTCCGACCTGAAACATGAATCCTGTGCGGCATGGGCTGATGTGTCCAGGACATTCCCTGATGGGCGGGGAAGAAGAGTCTAGATCGGTGCCTGATACGAAGCGAGTCACATGCCTGGGTCGTGAGTGGCTTGATGCCCCCCTGCAACTTACCTACCTTAACCACCATAATCATTACATACAAAGGTATACCACGTCAATGGTACGTCAGACATCATTCAGGTTGGTTTTAAATCTCATGTTTCTTTTCCTAATCTCTAGCAGCGACGAGAACACAAAAAGAGCAAACCAAGAACAAAGACATCATTAAATAGGCGATATATATGCGGAATGCATGTATGTGCTGGTCCAAAGTTTTTCCCTTCTATTTTGAAAATGTTTCTACACATCAACGGAGACACGGGGTGGTGACGAGGTGAAGGTGTGGAGAAGGGCCAAGGTCAAAAACAGAATAAGAGATGGTAAGAGTATTATTAGGGGGGGTTTTGTATAGAAATGACCCGCATCGGAACAGTGAGGGATATCATGAAAAGATGAAGTATGAAAGGGCGGAAGAGGCATGCGCAGGAGAAAAAGAAAAGAAACACAGGGTTCAAATGCTGCGTCTTCTGTCATCAAGGCGGACGTGAATCGAAGAGGTGCCAACTGATTCGGTTTGGGCGGAATGGATTATGTTGTACACGAGAGGCGGCGCTGGATGAACCTCCAGAATCACGACTGCAGGGTTTAGCGGTCGGCGTGAGGATGGTTTATTTCTGAGGTTGGGTTTTGACGTTGTTGGAGAGCCAAGCCTGCGAGAATGAAAGGTTAGCCCTGCCATGAGGACGGGGATGGACAATATGAACTTACGAGACCCTCGAAAATACCAGTGCCCTCCGTTGCGACACTGGGCGCAACATACCATAGCTTGTCCTTGAGCTTGGTGAGTTGCAGTGCCTGGGTGACATCTTCAGGACTCATATCTGCGGGACAAGAATGATCAGCACTCGACGTCCAAATAGACCGGAGGGAATACATACGGCCCTGAACATCCTGCTTGTTGGCGAAGACAAGCAGCAACGCATCCTTCATTTCACGATCGTTGATGATCTTGTGAAGCTCGGAGCGAGCCTCTTCCATCCGAGCGGTGTCGCTGGAGTCAACGACGAAAATCAGGCCTTGTGTACCTGTCCAGAGCAAACAGCATTAGCATCGGATATCCTCGAAACCAGCTGCTCCGTGCAAAAAGTCGTACCGGAATAGTAGTGTCTCCATAGAGGCCGAATCTTGTCCTGACCACCGACATCCCAGACGTTGAACTTGACATTTTTATATGTAACGCTCTCGACGTTGAAGCCGACGGTGGGAATCGTGGTGACATCCTGATTGGTGAGTTTCAATTTGTAGAGAATTGCTGTTGACACCGTGATTAGTCCAATTATTTATTCAGCTGGCAAAGAACGTTCAGCAAGGTGTCTCACTGGTTTTTCCAGCTGCATCCAAACCCAGCATCAAGATTCGCATCTCCTTGGTGCCGAAAATCTTCCCCATTATCTTAGACACGGAAGCACCCATTGTGACACGCGACAAGCGACCCCTAACGGTCGCAGACTGGCGAAGCGATTAAGATATGGTTGATATTATGTGGCGAAATCGTTCGCGATGGCTGGACGACAAAATCGCGATCGGAGTGGGAATCCTAAGCTGCGGTTGCTGAAAAGAGAGATTGCGTTATTAAGAGAGGGGGGTTGTGGAGGGAGGAGAAAACGAGGGAAGAGGACAGCGAGCGAAGGACAACCGGAGGGTCAATTACTTTTCCGTCCGGGCCAACAGGGTACAGAACCCCCAGAATTGAGGATGCGCCCAAGTACGCAAGGTAAACAAGACATACAGAACTTACCTGGAGGGAGGAGAGAAGGAGGGGTGGGGGAAGGCAGCGAGGCCAACAGAAAGTTGTAGGGAGAGTGAGTGAGGAAGGGAATGAATGAATGAACGAATGAATGAATGAATGAATGAGCGGCACACCGACTGACAAGGCCAGCAGGGGTGAAAGGTCGATTCGACAGGAGTGACTGATCAGAAAGAGAGAGCGCAGCAATAAGAAATTCAGGGTTCGCGATCCACACGAGGAACGATTCTCCTTCCAACTTGCTTGCTTTCCCTCACGCAAAGCTCGAGCGCCTTTCGTAAAAGGGGCTATCCGATGACTAAGCGCCCACCCCCCCGCGCCAAGCACTTCGGCTGTTTCAGACTCTCATACAATCATTTATTGTTCACTCATTGTCTTTGCGTCTTGCTATGTGACCTTCCAGGGGAAAGAAGGAGGCTAGAGAAAGGAGGAAAGATGAGGAAAGAACGGAAGCTGTTTAACCGAGGCTGTATACAGGTAAGTACCAATGACTCCATCTAAACAAGAATCTGACCATGCTGGATCCGATCCACCCCAGCTTCTTCTTTATCCCGGATGTGGAGTGTTGGACAGAAACACCTATCGGATCTCTCCGCATTGGCATAGTATTCACCACTGAATCCTGATATACATTGTCACAACCGACACAAACGAATACAAATGGACACAACCGGAAAGCACAAGCCCGAACGACCAGGATTAATAACATCCGATCTGCCATTGTCGTATATGGAACGTCAGGCACAGTGATAATCGGCTGGCGGCGGTACCTTTGTGTATACAATACGTCATGGCAACACTGGTGAGGTCATCCCACCATAGCTCGTTCGCACATGGTCGGTCTTACGATCTCTGGGTCGTAGCACAAAGCTTTTGGTTCTTTTTTTTATTTTTTTCTCCAGACTACTATTCCTTCATAAGACTGCGCAGACACCCTGGTGTTTCGAGCTGATATTTCCGACCAACTTCTTCATTCTCTTTATCCCCCCATTATCGCCATCAACATGGTTACCCGACTCTTCCGCCGTCGCTCCTCAGTCCATGAACAGCAGGTGTCTCACCACTTCAAGAAATATTCCTGGGAGGCTCCCCCATCAAAGGTACGAACAGTTCTTGACGAGGTGATGAGATTCGATCATTTCATTGACGAGATCCTTTAGACTATCTACGCTGGTCTCTCGATTTTGTTCGATGATGATGGAGCAACAGTAGCCATTGCGATCCGTGATGCGACCTACCTTCTCGACTTCGTTCAAGATGATCTCAGCGCCGATGGCGATGAATCTCTTTGTATACAGATTGTGGACTATGTTCTGATTAACCTACGCAAGTACAGCGAAGAGCGCCTCGAGAAGTTCATTGGTTTAGCCATGCCGACAAGCGTGGCGAAGAAGTGCCCGACTCTTTGTTCCAAACTCTGGGCGAAGCTCGATATCATTCCATTGGTCTTGCCCGAAGAAAGCAGCATCGGCACTGACAACGTCTCCAACCATCCGATTCGCAAGTCTACCGGCTGGGAAATCAAGAGTGTCGACGAACAAGCAGAATCCATGGGGCGAAAATGTGTTAGGTACGCCCAGCGCCCTACTCGATATCTACGCGTATGCTCACAGTATCTCAAGACTATTCGGTCCAGAAAACATTCCCTTGCTGCAAGTCGGATTCTTGGGCTTGGTAGAGGTTGACACTGCCTTCCACGTGCGTTTGACAAGCCTACAGGATTTCCAGAAAACGGTTACACAGAAGACCTGGGATGCGGTTCAGTATTATGCTTCCGATCTCAAGGAGAGGAAAACCAAGGTCGCGTTCTTCAGTGCCACCCCTCAAGGTGGTGGTGTAGCCCTCATGAGACATGCACTTGCAAGGTTCTCCTATTCCTTGGGTACCGATATTAAATGGTAAGGCGCCCAGAGACAGTCCATGTTTGTTGAAAGATGACTGATTTTGAAACCAACCAGGTATGTACCGAAGCCTAGACCAGGCGTTTTCCGCATCACCAAGACCAATCACAACATCCTGCAAGGAGTCGCAGCTCCGGATGAGCGTTTGAGTCAGGAGGACTGGGACAAAGTCATTGACTGGGTTGATGAAAATGCGAAACGCTACTGGCTCAGCCCGGGAGGTCCTCTACGCCATCCCTCGGAGGGTGGTGCGGATGTGATCATCATCGACGATCCACAAATGCCTGCTTTGATCCCTATTGCCAAGAAGATGGCACCCGACAGGCCGATCATCTTCCGAAGCCATATCCAAATTCGAAGCGACCTCATTGCGCAGAAGGGCTCACCACAGGCGGAAACCTGGGGATGGATGTGGAAGCAAATTCAACAAGCGGACCTTTTCATCAGCCACCCTGTGAGCATCTTCGTTCCGGAAGATGTGCCCTCCGAGAAAGTGGGATACATGCCTGCTTCGACAGACTGGTCAGTTAATTTCCTCAAATGCAACTACCTGCTGCTAATCATTAGTGCAGGTTGGATGGCCTGAACAAGAACATGCAGGAGTGGGACGTCGCCTTCTATGGTCGCATCTTCAACTCGATGTGCAGGAATTCAGGCATGCTCACAATCAACTTCCCTGAAGGTAAGGCAGAAGGCTCTCAATCACAATGGAGGCTCTACTGACTGATGCATGTAGATGAATACATCGTCCAAATTGCCAGATTCGACCCCTCCAAGGGTATCATCGACGTTGTGGAGTCATACAAGAAGTTCCACCACCGGTTCACGGCCTCCCTTCCCGACAGAAAGCCGCCCAAGCTCCTGATCTGCGGACATGGCTCCGTCGACGATCCCGACGGCTCGCTGATCTACGACGCTACCCTGTCGCACATCGAGAAGAACCTCTCCGACATTGCCGATAACGTCTGCGTCGTACGCCTCGGACCATCGGATCAGGTACTGAATGCGCTGCTCTCGAAAGCCAAGGTCGCGTTGCAGCTGTCGACGCGGGAAGGATTCGAAGTCAAGGTCTCGGAGGCCATCCACAAGGGCAAACCAGTGATCGCCACTAAGGCGGGAGGAATCCCGCTGCAGGTGGCCGACAAAAAGAACGGGTTCCTGGTGGAAGTTGGTGACACCGATGCCGTGGCGGAGCATCTGTTCCAGCTATGCACGGATAACGAGCTGTACGAGCGGATGCACAACTACGCACTGGAGCACGTTTGCGACGAAGTGAGCACGGTCGGTAACGCGCTGAACTGGCTCTACCTCGCCTCGAAGCTCTCCAAGTCAGAGGAAGTGAAGCCAAACAAGCGGTGGATTAATGATATGGCTCGCACGGAGGCGGGACAGGAATATTCGGGCAAGGAGGACCGCCTCAACCGGTTTGACCTGTAGCCCATTCATCTCTGACTTTTGCTACGCATTACGACAGCCAATTTTTTGCTTTTTGCTGGGCTCTTTGGGAACTTGAAACAGTCCACACTCCCATGATTACTTGATGACCGACTCCTCTAAACCAACTCACGCCTTTGCCTTATTCTATTATATCAAGACCGACTATACAGGAAATGAAGACATAAACATACATTAGGGGTATAGATATCATCACAAGAGTCAAACCACACGTAAGGAGCACACATAACCATCCACCATCCATCCATCCAGACACACCCAGAAAATAAACAATAAATCACCGCCCAACAACCCGATATCTCTCCCTCGCTAACCCGCCCTCCCCACCCTCAACCCCATACCCCTCGCCCACCTCCCCAACAATCCGGGCAGGCGCACCCCCAACCACACACCAACTCGGCACAACCATCCCCGGGGCAACGACCGCCCCGTCAAGGACATAGGCATTATCCTTCAAGATAGCCATGGACCCGACGACGGCATCCCGACCGATATGCACGTGGTTACCGACGGAGGCGGCCTCGACGACGGCGCGCTCGCCCACGAACACGTGGTCGCCGATCTTAAGCGGGTAGAACGAGTACACGCCGCGGTGCAGCCGCGACGGCGGGCGCAGGATCGCCTGTCGTGAGATGTAGCTGTACCGGCCGATTGTGATGGCCACGGATGGGTTATTGTTGTTGTTGGCAGTGGTGGAGGACGTCGAGGAGGTTGGCTTGTGGCCTTGGCCTGACGTTGTTGTTGTTGTTGTTGTTGTGGAGGAGGAGGAGGAGGAGGAGCGGTACAGGTCGCCGCGGATTACCGCGTCGGATTGGATCACCGTCTTGCCGCCTAGGATTATATGTTGCGTGCCATGAATGAGGCTGCGGCGTGAGATTTTGTTGCCTGTGTCCTGTGTTTTTGTTTTTTTGCTTTAGATGGGGTGTTCGGTGGGTTGGAGGGGGGGTGAGTTTTGGAGGAGGTGGGGATGGATGGGTGGTTGTAGTATGAGGGGTTTGGAGGGTTGTTTGGAAGGGGGTTTGCTTGTGGATTGGATACTCGGCGGTTGGACGTACTGTCTCGATGTATTCGCCTTTGGGCGCTTTGGGAGGCATGGTTCGCTTGTTTCTTGATTTAGACGTGGATGGGTGGGAAGGTGATGGTTTAGGTAGAGAGAAGCTGCTGGGTAGAAGCGATGCGATGCGATGCGATGCGCGGCAGATGGGCTTGGGCGGTGACAGAACATAATGCGCGGCGGGGCCGAGCGGTGAGCAAGCTTCTACCCAGCTATAAAATCTACCTTAAGGACCTGGAACAAGTCTTGCCCCTGTGTAACTTTGGATGCAAAAGTCCACTGTGCGATGCAACGTGTTTCTAGATTCTTACTCACCTTGATTGTCAAGGTTCTTTGTCTACGGTACTTGAAGCTGAATGGTCTCAAACAAACTTCCGAACAGAGCTAGCTTGTCTTTGCTTATCTCGTCTTATCGGCATGGGACGGACTGACTGCCTCAGCGGGATGCCCAAGGCGCTTCAAATTCCCAAAAAAAAAACAAATCAGAAACCTAATTATAACAGGACAAAATAATAACCATACTTCCACGCACGAAAGGATATCTCAAGATACGAAACATGCAAAACCAGATTAGAGGTATCAATTTAGTCCGTAAGATCAATCAAACAGAAGTGACCTGCCGCTTAGGAGCAGGCACGACCCCGCTGAAATGAACCTTGTAGGCTGTAGTTAAAGACAAATTAGTCCCGGTCATACACAGCCAAGTCGATACACTTACTGGTCGGGAATGGCGAGTAGGCGCCATGATCCTCGCGAAGATATACCGAGTAACCACCCTTTTGAGGGATCTTCTTCAACAATCCTTGTGCACCAGGGGCAGGGCGAAGGTTGTCCAACCGGGCAACAACGCGCACCATAGCGGTCACCGCAATCAGTGTAGCCTCCTTGCCCAGGCCGCTCTGTGGTCCGATGCCGAAGTCAAGGTAAGAGTCGATTGGGCGGTCGAGGCGGACTTCGTCAGGAGAGGGGAAGGCGATGGGATCGCGGTTGGCTCCCCGCTGTGGGTTGTTAGTTGCTATGCTAAAGTTTACAAGCCAATCAAATAAAGAACTCACGGAACCGACGAAAACCTTGTCGCCTTGCTTGAGGTGGACAGAACCATTATCATCGGACAAGGTGATGTTAGTCTGGGCCTCGCGGTAGGTTCCCAGATTGCCGTTCAGGCGGACTGCCTCCAGGCAGTAGCGTGCCAACTTATCATTAGCATCCAGGGAGTCCTGCTTGGCCAGATGGTTGATTGCAGAAAGATGATCCTTGCCCTCCGTCAGGTAGAAATGGATGATTTGGGTGAACTGCAAGAATCAGCATGCAACCAAAGAATGACAGTTTTGTTAAAGACAACTCACCATCTGAGCTTGGCTGTGCACGATCTCCACAGCTGCTGGCAGGATTTGCCCCCATGTAACTTCAGAGACTCCGTGACCGCTCTCAAGAAGGCGCTTGATGAGCTGGTCACCATAATCCTTCAGAGCATTATGATCATCACGGAAGCTGTCAATGATACCGGAAAGGAAACCGGGGGAGTTGATAGACTTGACGTGTCCCTCAACGAGTCGACCCAGTTCCTGAGAGACAGCTTGGGCTGCCCGGTGAAGGGAGAAGGACTTCATTAGGTCCACATCGAAGAAGATAGAATTGTATAACACTGCCAGAATCATGAAAAGTTCATGTTCAGAGTAGACGCCACGTGGGTGACTGTTGGTCTTCAGAGGCAGAGAGAAGATCTTCGAAACGAAGTGCACGGGAACGAGGTTTCCAACACTGTGAATGATCAGCCAAGGAATCTTTACGTATGCAAGGCCACTCACTCTCTAGCAATGTCCACCTGCTGTCTGCCCGCAAGGTTGCATGATTTCTCTCGAATCAATTTGAGAGTGGCGTCTTCGTAGAACTCCTTGATGTTCGTACGCCACTGATCATTGTCGAGAGACTTGCTCCAGAAGTCGGTACCTCCGTTGCCGGCGTGAACGGAAGTCAAACCACCCCAGATCACCCGGAAGTCCTTGCCATAGTCCAAGGCCAACTTGACGTTATCATAAGACAGCAAAGACGGCGTAGGATCGGTGTACCGGGGCTGGTCATAGGAGTAATCGGCTTCACGACCCAGGTTCTTCATGATGTTCCGGTTCTCACTCGGAATCGTCATCGGGTAATGAGCATAGATAGAGTCTCCCTTGAACCAATTGGGGAAGACTCGTGTCGCCAGCTTGTAGAACACACATCCCTGATTGATATTGAGATCGTAACGGACCTCATTGTAGCCCCAATTGGTGAGGTTTCGGGCGTTGTAGTCAATCTGCATCCACCATTAATCAATGTGACATCAAGATCGACATCCAGTAGAAACACTTACAGTGTAGTACCTGTCACCACGGACCAGAGCCACGGCGTCGGATAACACGGCACGAGAAATTGTGTAGGTAGGAGCGATGCCGACTCCAGGAATCATGGGCTCCTTGGCTTCCTCTGAGACAATACCAGGGTAGAGCTCAACGTAGTCAGGGTGCTCGTACAAATGACGAAGGGCATCAGCAACATCAGGATCTGAGTTGATCTCCTCAAAAGTTTCATAAGGCTTCAAGTTGAAGAACTTGCGGAATTCATTGAGAGATCCGACGTTCCACTTACGGCCTTGCTCGATACCCAAGATCTCAACAGACTTCAGGACCTTGGGAACGTTGCGGGCGCCGAAGGAGCCTGTATGTAGCGGTTAGTTCATGGTTTACCCACTAGCTTACAGACTGGCATGACTTACTCGCAACATCCTCAATAGCAGTAGTGAGAATGTGTACAAGTTCTTCGTCCTTGAATGTTCCATCTTCCTGTCGCTTCAGGCCAGCAAAAGTACGCTGGCTGGGGTCCTTCGGAATGGTCTGTTCGTACTTGTGGAGGCCCATCAGGAGTTCGGGAAGGGTGACTTCCTCGGCAGGCTTGCCCATGAGTTCTTCGTAGACCTGCTCGGTCCACCTCTCGTCCCCAGCACTGATAGCAGAGTGCCAGCGGTAAGCCAAGTTGAACTCAATGGAGCACTGGTTTCCTAGACCAGAGGGAGTAATCTTGCTGCCCTCCATCTGGGCGCGGGGATCCTGTTCTCTGTTAGATCGAGCTCAGGGTAAACAGAAGCTCGACGCTTGCAACTCACCAAGCACCAAGTGCTGTTGCTCCGGTTCAAGTTGACAATGGTACGGAGGTAATCGTACAGGGTGATGTTGATGAACAGACCACATGTGACGCTAAGTCTGGTTAGTAAAGAGTTAAACAGAAGCCTTCCACGGTTTCACATACAGTCGACCAGTCTGGAACAGGTCCTCGTCGTACTTAGCCCACGCCTTTTGAGCCTGCTCTTCAGGAAGACCGTCGCGTGGCTTAGTGAAGCGTCCATTTTCGTTGATAGCCGCCAGCTCCTCAACGACATAGTTGTGGAATCTATTGCATTGCGATCATTAAGAGTGGCACGGTAGAGTCGAGGTTCAGTCCACTTTACCTGCTCAGCATAACCATCAGAACACTACAGGCCGCTGGGAAAGCTTGCAAACGCTGCTCCGAGAAGGTGTCCGGCTTCAACTTTCCATCTTTGAAGGTACGGACAAGATCCTGGTCGTCCTTGGTGTCACCATAAAGAATGGAAAGATCGAGATATGCGGAGGTCTTGTTGAGGTGGGGCTGTCTGTAGTCTGTCTGGAAGATATCTGCACCCAATTAGCAAGGTCAAGATAAAGTAAGTGGCAGTGTCGAAACTCGGGACGAACCGTGGATGATCAACGAGGCCCAATCGAAGAAAAGACTCGAGACCTTGTTCGGGTGAGGGGTAAATTTTTCGCGCGCAAACAGACAGTCAAACACGAGGCCTGCATCAGGAAGTCCACCGGGCTGAATTGTCAAGGGAGCGATCGAGCGAGCGTAAGGCGTGTTTGCAGCGCCCAACCATGGAAGGGTTGGGTTGTTGTTAGAGCCGTCGGCGGAGCGGTATGCGTATTCATTACCCATGTAACTGCCCGCCGGCTGTCAGACGAGCTGCATTTGTGGCATTGGCTTTGCAAGCGCTGGACTTACGAGAGAGGAGGATGAGGCAATGAGCCCCAGAGCTCATCCAGGAAGGCATTTGTGAGATCGACTCGAGTCTTCGAGTTTCCGGGCAAACTGCTGACGAGCTGAAGGGGGGAAGCACATGCATGTCAGCAAACAAACCACGCCATGTCACCAGATGCGCGAGTGTTCGGTGTTCTCACCTGAATGATCCGCTCCATAAGCATAGTTTTATCGTCGATAAACTCGCCCTTGGCCTTGTTCTTGATCAGGTCCTTCAAGGTACCGACGTCCTTGAAACCCAGCGTTCGCAAGTCCGAGAACAACCCGCTCGAGTGCTCCTGTTCGACGTAGGTTCCATCGCCATTCTGGTTAGGCAAAGGGCGTCGCGAAGCGTGCAAAACCTGGGCATATCGTTCAAAGGCAGACAGGCCGTCGTCGTGCTTGTCTTGCTTCTCGTAGCGTGGCTCATTGTGGCTCTCGTCCGATGATGACTTAGGCGCCGACGAGACCTTGGATTGACGCTTCGTCCCATTAGTCTGAGTGCCGTTCGGCTTCGACTCGCGCTCTCCCTTTCCCTTCTTAAACGTGCTAGAGAATCGACGCAACATTATGATTATATGATATAAAGATGTATTACAACAAAATGTGAAACCAGAGCAAGAAGAAATAAGGAGCAGTTGGCAAGAGCCGAAGATGGGGACAAGAAGGAGAGAAACTGTAATTGACAGCAAGTGCCCACGCTTTTGATATGTCCAAAATACTAAAGGCTTTGAACCAGGCACTGCATGGGGGGCTGTCTGCTATTGACCGTGCCAGCCAATTTGTGGAGCCCGTGCATCGAATCCTAACACAACAATACTAATGACACAATCAGGGGAGATGTCGCTGGCTCGCCACTGCATAGGTGCCGTATTTCCTAGATGTCATCAATGATTCGATCTATCGCCCGGGTTCCGCGCGTAGCACAATTTGTCGGATGTCTTGGGCTGAAGCTAAATGCACAGCAGAGTGGGGTTCCACAGAATGCCAAAGGGGGCATGATGTGGAGTCAAACGTGGTTCAGCTGTCCTACGCAGTATCTCAATGCGGCCCAATGAAAGATGCAGGAATACGATTGTCCTGAAAATCCGGTCGCAAAGCTGTGCAGTATTTTGTCAAGTGGCTGGACCCGAGCTTGGGCTGGCTTCAGTAGGTAAGTAGGACGGCTGATGGGAGCGGGATCCCTCCGTACGCCATACATGCCTTCGATGGAAGTAGATGAGAAGGAATAGCAAGCGAGGGTCTGGAAGAGGAAGTCCTGATCGAGTAAGTTCATCGAAGGGGGGGGTGGACGCACCGATTGGCTGAGTATCTATGGCTGATCGCAATTCGTGATCTTCTATCCCTAAGCAAGCTCTGAAAAAGAATCTGCAGGATGGATTGTCGATGCCAAGATCCTTGCAACGACACTATGGAGCTGGAACTTGAAAGGGGATCAGGTCTCCACCTGGGCTTCGGGTCGCCAATCGTAAGATAGCAATTGTACTGGACTCCTGGTCCAAGCTCTGCGCTATACACATGAATCTCTATTGGCGACCCATAGACGATCGGACAGACATAGTGGAGATCGATTCCGTACCACAAACCCAAAGAAGAAGATTGGTGCCGTCTCACGTAGAAAGATGGAGAGCTGACTGAAAATCTCACGTCCTAGCTGATAGGCCCACTTCTCATACGACGATCCCTCACCGATTTATGCGTTCTGAGCCACTTGGCTGTGACAATCCTTTTACGGTGTAAGGAAGCACAGAACTCATGCAGAGGAAGAGATGTGGTAGCTGTAACTGTGTAAGCACGATTGAGAAAGTTTGAATCTTTCTGGAGGGCGACACCACTTTTCCTGGAAACATCCGTAATCATACTATTCTATTGAAGATTGAAAGCCTCAGGAATGAATCCCCAATTGAGGATCCAAGGCTGCGTGTGGGTGGGGATTCCATCGAAGACGGACCAGAGGGTACCCACGCGTTCGCACAAGGGGGTCATCCTCATCTCACCTTCGCAAATGAAAGTACCGAGTCTCTAGTAGAAGAGAGCTTGATCTAGAGAGCCATTCAGGCCGTAGCTACCAGTCCAGTACGGGCGAGCGGAAAGATTTTCGCGACAATTCCTTTTGCGTCATCCCTGCATTCGTGAGATTGGTCACTTCTGACCGTAAGTACGGAGTACACAGTCGGAGAATATATCACACTCAAAAGGAAGTATTTCCCTGGGTGTCTCATCACAAATCGCTCGTGCGTCACGAGACCACTATGTCAAGCTTTGAGTCTGCGAGTTATCGTGGTGACCGAATTCACTCGTGTATTTCGATCCTGCGTAGTATTAGGGAGATGCGAAGATCGCTATCGATGGACCTTTAATTCGGTACCCCGGTTTCCAATCAATCAGTTGGGATCTGTGTGGTGAGCACAGAGTTCAGCTGGCCTCACGAAGTGTTAAGCAAAGGGGTCGAAGGAGAAGACAGGCTTGCAGCCTTCAGCACGCTCGGCCTCAAGGCTAGCTAAAGTATAGCCCAGCCATTCCTCATTAGGACAGAGAGTGCATACAAGATTAGGCAAAGATCGACCAGACCAACCGCATCGACGCGGGAAAGGAGTCTGCTGTCGGATATTCAGTGGATGAAGGGTGTAAACTTTTTCTTCGAATCTCTGCAGGGGGTTGGGAAATGGAGTGGAGAAGTAGAACTAGAGACTAAAGACTAGAGTAGAGGAGTTTGGGCCAGCCAGTGGTTGCGATCGGGTGTTGCCGAGTGGTTCATGGCGGCCCCAGGCCGTCAGGCCCCGCAGCTGGCAGGACTACTTGGTAAGATTAGTTGAGATCGTGTGGGTAAGCATCAAATTAGTCAATCGTCCAGCTGTGATCGGTCTCCACGCCCACCACAACCTAGAATCCACAATCCTCAGCTCATTTCGAGGGAAGTCAACACTCTGCTGTGAGCAATTGAAAAGAAGAGGAAAGACTGGATCGTGAAGCAAACCTCGTTCCATGTTATGCCCCTGGCAGCGAAGTAACACATTGCATGCTAACATTCGCACAGTAAGCAGGGGCCCGGGATCGCCCTGTTCATCGCTAATGGAGATACACAAGCCACTACCCCTCGTCCCTCGCTTAGGTCCCGGTTTATGGTTCTTATCAGCCAATCTCCTCCGGATACTGTGGGCCTGAGCAAGGATGGATGACCAGACCACCTGCACGTCAGAAAATCTCACAATTCCAGCAGGAACTGAGTCTTCCGAGCCTGTAAGAGGCCAGTTAGACTCTGATGGTCCAGATAGTCTTTAGTGAAAGCTCCAAAAATGAGTATCAGCGAGGTATGCAAGAGACTTCGTCAGGTTTCTCATGATTTCACCTAAATGCTAGTACACTGGTGTCTTGCCCATTGATTCCATTGGTAGAGTGTGCGCTCCGCCAAGGGCAAAATTGGGAGGGATCATCCGCCTCTTGCACAGCTAGACATCGATGGGATCCTTCAGACTCATAGGATTTTCGTCACGCCGTCACATCGAGTGAGTCATGAACTGATTGACACTTGCCAATCTTCCGAGCGGCAACCCCGTCTATGAGATATGCTCTATCCCGTAAAGATAATACTCGTAGGATCTTGACGCGGGTGCCGCTGAGCGAGGGTAGGAGAGTGTGTATGTTGACCGAGAATGATCTTCGGTATCGATTTGTCCCTATGGGAGCACGGGAATCTGGAGAGTCGACACCGGAACGCACAAGATCTCCCTCCGCCTCGTGCTAGACTAGCGTCCGCACAGAATGACGAGCTGGGTGCTCTGCGATTACCAGTGGACAAGCTTAGCAGTTCGTGATTGTCCTGTAGGCATAAATGAACGTGCCATGTCAGTGCTGGCCGCTTGAACCGCAGCTGACACGCGCCCAGGCTGGCTAGGGAGTCGGCCTGTGTTCCGTCAAAAACTTAGTATACCGCCATCCTGGTCAATAAGCAAATAGAGGACTGGTAAGGCGATCGGGGGGCAGCCGCTGCACGTCGTCACAAAAGGGGTCAACCCGACGCAGAGGCAGCATTCAGAGGAATGCGTCTCAGCTCTGCCTTGACCAACCCCCATTCTCGGATCCACCCAGAAAAATCGGATTGGATTTGACGTATCTTCCAAGAGCCTGAGGCTGCAGGAACCCCAAAAATCCAAGTTCCGGTCTCACTGCAGCGTCACACACTCTTCAACCATGAAGATCCACGCGCTGTAGGGCCACAGATTCCCGGCATCTACGTGCCTTGGCTTCCAGTATTGTTACCCACGCGTGTGTATATACAGCAGTAACGCCCCCCCCCCCCCCCCGCGTTTGCTTTACCTGCGATCAATCTGCCTCAACCATCCACCCCCTTTTCTCGTATTGGCGGTGAATCGCGACCAGTGAATTGTATGCGATTCCTTCGTTTACCTTGGAACCATGGAAGGTGTACCAATGGGGATCGGCCCGGCCCCTGTGCCGAAACATTTTGTTCTGTGCTTCGATGGAACTGGCAATAAGTTCTGTGGGGATGAATCGGACAGCAATGTCCTCAAGATCTTTCGGGTAAGTTCGATCTTTAGATGTGTCCCACCACAAAAGGAGTTTGTGATAACCGACACTGTTGGCTCACTATTAATTTTGCTCGGGCGAAAAGATGCTCGATCGCAGCAAGAGTCATCAGTTTCACTATTACCAACCGGGAATTGGAACCTACGTGACAACCCATTCTCTCACCAGCCATGGTCGTTACCAAAGAATCAGATCAGCCTACTTGAAGGCCAAGGATTCTGCAATTGGCTCCTCCTTTGATCAGCATGTCATGGGCGGGTACAAGTTTCTGATGCGTTACTATTCTCCCGGCGACGATATCTACTTCATCGGATTCAGCAGAGGAGCATATATCGCGCGCTTCCTGGCCGAGATGCTTGATTATATAGGCTTGCTTGAGGCTGGTAACGAAGAACTGATCCGCTTTGCATGGAAGACCTTTGCCAAATGGCAGCAGCGACGGGATGACACAGACGAAGAGCGCGAGGAAAAGAAGAAACTCTTCCGATACATGAAAGCGTTCCGCGAAACGTTCAGCCGACCGATTAGTAGGATCAGGTTCATGGGTCTATTCGACACCGTCAACAGTGTACCACGTTTCGAGTCAGCGTGGATGCAAAGAAGCAAATTCCCTTATACCGCTCGTAGCTCAGCCAGGGTGATTCGACATGCGGTCGGTATCGACGAACGGCGAGCCAAGTTTCGTCAGGACTTGATATCGGAAGTGAGACCCTGGGCTGCGAAGAAAAAGAGAGATGCTCACCTATGGGGGCGCAAGAAGCTTCATCACCTTCGTCATCCGGCCGAAAGGCATGACCACAACAATGACCCCAATAATGTTCCCGCCATTACAGTAAATGACGCCAACGGCAACAAGGAGGTTGACGAGGAAACGCAGCATCACTCAAGACGCGATCACGAGGAAACGGAGTCGGTCTATCGCAGCACTAACTGCTCTCGTGAAGACCTCCATGATGCGCATCGATACCGTGCTCACATCTCGCCCAGCCCTAATCGAAAGCTCAGCCTTGCCGTGCCCGACATGGCGGCTTCCACAGAGGACCTCCATTCAATTCGGAGCGGCAATTCGGGACTATCACTACAAGGACCTGAAGCAGTGGTGCGGGCCGCTATGGATGACGATGAGGATGGTGGGCAAGACATCCAGGAGGTCTGGTTCCCGGGCGGTCATGCGGATATTGGAGGGGGCTGGAAGCTAGGCGAAGATGAAGTTTGGCCACTGAGCCATGCTCCATTAGTGTGGATGGTCCAGGAAGCACAACGTGCGGGGCTGCAGTTCGACCCCCGGAAACTGAAACAATTCGAGTGCTGTGAGGAATTCGACGGAGAATATACTCCGATCCATGAAAAAACAATTAACTGGAATCGCAATAGCGACTTCTGTCGGGACCCTGTGCATAACAACGCAGAAGACGGTCAGCCTTCCAGGTTCCGTCCATATGCGAATGAAGGGAACTCGGAATCGAGCCGCAACTTCAGGGAGGCTCTGCTTTGTTCAAGCACCGAAGGCTTGCTGCACGATTGTCTGGAGTTCAACATGGGGCTGCCAGCCATGTCAGTCCTCACATGGAAGTTGATGGAGTATCTTCCTTTCCGTCGGATGGACCTTCAGAAGGATGGCTCATGGAAGCCTATCCGGTGGCCACTTCCCTGTGGAGAGGTTCGCGATATTCCGAATGAAGCTCAGATCCATGTCTCAGCAATCCGCCGCATGAACAATGACCCCAACTACCGCCCAGGCAATTTGATCGTTGGGGGAGGCGGCCGTGGTGTGAAAAGAGCACCCGAGTCGTATGGCATTGGTGAGTGGGAGCTCAAGGATCACGCAGGTGATCCGGTCCGTGAGATTTATGTCCGTAAGAAAGTCTCAAAGATGTGTGAGGACCATCATCACTGAAGTCAGTCAGCCACCAAAGTCATTTTGCCTTGAAGTACAGTGGCCTGATTCCAACGTTGAATATTCATATCTTTTTAGCAGCACCAACTCTTGGCCCAATGAGTAGCTCAGCCGAGCTCCTATATAGCTTTTACCCTAATCTTTAATTGTTTATCTTCTAGCATGACTACATCCCCTGAAGCTTATATTTGAAGTAACCATGTATACACTTGGCATACTTGATCGTCGCCGGTAAGATCTTGGTAGATTTGATCTTGTGAAGCATCCTTCATACACGCAACTGATCATTTTGGGTCCCATATTCTTGAGATGAGGGCCTTGTTGAACTTCCATTTTTATCGAGATTGGACGAATAGCTTTGAGCCAAGACTTCTCATCCGTTCGGCAGACGCGTCTTGATCCTAGTAGCGAAGTCATGGCAGGGAGTTCACTATCGTCGCAAGCCGTTATGCAGGGCTGACCCGTCAGCATGCGGCACAGTAGTCCGTGCAGCAGTGCTCAGTCCATATTCCCGGCACATCCGGCATTGCTGGAAAAATCTAATAGGCACAAGTCACCAACATGATGACAGGTTTGCAGGGGTCATTACTTTAGTGTGGTTGGCTCTGGAAGCATCGACAATGTCTGGGCTGGCCTAGACTCGGATCCACGTTGACCAGAAACTGATGCTTCTGGTTGCTGGGGCTTCCCCTCTTTTGCCGTGGAATGAGGAATTCGGATCCACTGCGATAAGGCGCGGGGTGCACATCACTAATGCTGGAGGGTATGACAGAGGACGATGGAAAAGGTTGTGCCAACAGGTTTGGTTCCCCGGGTTCTGGGCCAAGGTACTGGAATCGAGAACTATAGGAAAAGTAGTACAACCGGGAGGAAGATGCTGCATTTGCCAAGCTGAATCGATTCCTCGAGCCACGCTTATCGGACATACAGGGATCGTCCTGTAGCGGGATAGGGGAAAGAGGACCCGTCAGGGTCCGGACAAAACTCAGTAAGAATCCTGCACCTCGGTCAAAGTAACCGAGCAATATATCCAGTCTGTCAGCATGATGAGGTAGCGACAACCAAAAGAAGTCGTCAACAAAATGGATGATACCGTTGTAGTAGCAATTCGAAGTCTCGTAGTCAGTCGGAGAAGAGAGTGGGTAATTCGGGCAGTTGACAGAAGTCGAAGAGGCAGAAACAGAAGGCGGTGGGCGGGTGGATCCGAGCTGGACTCGTGGTTTCCCCCGACCGCGCGTAAGGTTGGATCATCCGGCATTCATTATTCTTAAGGAATTGATTATGGCTGGCTCTCTTTTCTTTGCTTGACCTCATCACTCCCGTTATCTCCCTATTTCCGTTCACTATCACTCGTCCCTTCGTCACCGCTCCCCTTGTCTTTCGCCTCCTGTTCTTCTGAGAGTCCACAAAGTGTAAGGGCAAAGAGTGGGAGCGAATAACAAGAGCATACAGCAAACAAGGAGTATTTATTGTCCATTGTGTGCGAAAAGAGAAGAAAAAAAGACCCAACGCAAAAGAAGGGGGGGTGAAATACCTCCTCTCCGCTTTGCTCGGGCAAAAATTCAACCCCCTAAGTGGTATATCTACACAACTTCACTTCTCCGCTCCACCATTTCCCCCTCTCAAATCCTGGTTCTGCGCCCGGCAACCACTCTCTTGAATTTTTCTTTTCGCACACCAGCATGAGGCCCAGCTAGCCCAACTTTTGGCTCGCAGACGGATATGGAAGCGTCTCACCCACCTTCAGAGGGTATTATGCTACCCCCCAGCCCTGTGGATTCAGCAGATTCGGTTGACTCGACGTCGTCCGGGTCTCCCGTCGAGCATACCAGGGAGCCAGACCGCAGTGATAACGTCACGATCACTCTATCGCTCACTCCCGATTCGCCTGTCCAGACTCCGAGTCGTGTCTCTTTCACCCGCTCACACATCCGTTCACGATCGATGATCGAGGTTCCAGGCGTTCCCCCTATGACGCGCGCCCACTCTTCCCCCGGGCTGGACTCGCGGGGCAGATATATTTTCGTCAACGGTCGCGGGGGTCTTGCCAACGCTGGCGACAATTCTGCGAGGCGTTATCTGCCGCTGCAGGTGAACACGGGGGAACCGTCCGACTCGAGAATGGTACCCCTGAATGTCTCCCAGACGATCTCCGAGAACGCAGAATTAGATACCAGGATGGCTTCGTCACCTTCCAAGGTTGATTATCACCCTGCATCGCCTGTACTCCCGCATACACTTCCTCGCGTCAATCGTCGACGTCCCTCATCTCCCTTACATTTTCACCCGCCATCGTCGCCTGGCTCGATCATGGGCAGCCCATCCCCGGCGCACTCCTCCCCCGCCGTATTCAGCTCGCGATTCAACGAGACATTCCCAGGCTACTCTGCTTCCTCTACTTCATCCGTCCCCTCCACCCCGACAAGTCTCCGATCTCGCAGCCCCAGTATCTCCTCGCTGGAAACCATTCCAGATATCCCCGATGCAGAAGCCGCAGCTATCGAGGCGGACAGAATCGCAGCATTGAAAGCTGCTGCCGATAAAGCCGATGAGGCGGAGGAAGCCACTAGTACCAGTCGACGACGTGGAACCTCAGATGCCTCGGGTCCCTCAAGCCCTTTCATGAGCATGCGTGTTGCTTCTGGTGGATACGGGCCGCGGGCGGATAAGCGCAAACGGTGGAGTGTTTGTGGAGCGGAACGTCGTCAAGACTTGGATTTGGAAACTATCTGGGAAGATTGAGAGGCAGGCTGAACCTGACTTTGGACTTTTTCCCCAGAAGTCATGATCTCCCTCAAACAGATCAAACAGAGAAGGGCTCTCCCTCAGACCTGAAATCCACCAATCACCAAGTACAAAGCCTAGCCGACCCTCTCGAGCACAACTCTCTCTCGTCCTTTCTTTGAATTCGGCGCTCAATCGAGAAATACCCATTGTCTTCTGTCCTCTTTTCCAGTACGCGGGTGTCAGTTTTGCTTGAAGCTTTTTTTTTCCGCTCAGGAGGAACGCGGAGTCATGAGGATCACGCAGGTTCGTTGATACTCTGGTCGTGGGTAGCACATATCGGCGCATGGTAACTTCAATGATGCCCTAAGCGGAATCAGTCTCTGGGTTTATGTGTTCCTGTTCTTTTGCTCAATCTCTGTTCCCCTGTTATTAGCTCTCTCTTACCAATTCGAGCGAGATTGGCCAACCAACCTGTGATTCCCCTTTTATTGCTTACTCGTTCTTGCTCATGTTTCATTGTGGGTTCTACGGTGTCGGCTCTAGTCTGTTTTACCGCTTGCTGTACCATGTCTGGCCAGTGAATGGTGTACATAACTTTACTCTACCTGCAATGATACATACTTCGCGCAGTGCAGTAACTCTCGAGGGTGGGTGCAGTGTGTATACAAGCAAAAGCTATATCTGTATGGTCTGTCTTTCTGTACAGGGACAACGAACTATACACCAAAAAGAAAAGCCTGAATTCCAGAAACAACCAACCATCCATCAAACACACACAATATCGACCTCTTCACACAAATCCTCCAACCTGGACTCTCAACATCCACCAACCCTGACCCCACCCGCCGAAGGTAACGAATCATCCCTACCAACCCCCATCCCGACTCTTCCCAGCCCATAAACCTCACAAATCGCCCCAGCAGCCCGCTCCCCACTCCAATACGCACCCGTCGTCGTGCCCAACGCGACAAACGGCGCCGTATGCTCGCCGGCAAACCACACGCCGCGCTCCGCCCCCATGCCAGCCCGCAACACCTCAATATCCCTATCCGCTTCGTGCACCCCGACCTGGAAGTTACAGTACGAGCCATGCCCCGCGAAGGGGTCATTCTGCCACTGCGTCGCCAGATACGCCAGGGGCTGGCACTCCGGCGCGTCGGGGCGGTAATTGTGGAGGCGGGCGAAGAACGGCTGGAAGGTTTCGTGCAGGACCTGATAGTACTCTGTCGAGGTGGGGGCCAGGTGCGCGATCTTGGTGACAATGTGCGTGGCGCAGGGCCCGAAGGTGTAGAAGAGGAGGGTGGGGTGGGCGGTTTGCGGGTTTGCGGTGTCGGAGAAGGCGGCCAGGGAGATGCATTCTTGGTTCCAGTGGATCGAGGGTGGGTGGGTGGTTGATGCGTAGGTTGGGTTGAGGAATTGGGCGAAGGTGGGGGTTTGGTAGGATTTGTAGGTGTTGTTGTTGTTGTTGTTATTATTATTTGTGCTTGTGCTAGGGGAGGGGTCGGTGTGCCAGAAGGCGCGGGGGAAGGTGATGTAGACTTTCTCGAGGCGGCCGTAGGAGATGCTGTCGATGGCTTGGGTGAGGCGCGGTGGGAGGGCCGGGACGAAGGCGTCTTTGTTGCGCTTCAGCCAGCCTAACGGGCAGGTGACGACTACTTCGTCGTACTGGGAGGTCTCGCCGGAGGCCGTGGTGAGGGTGACTTGTTGGGGGGATGTCGGGGTGGCGGTATTTTCGCGAGGCGGCGACTCGATCTTGGTGATCGGTTGGTTGAGGCGGATGTCGGCGTGCTGGCGTGCTGGCTTGGAGACATGTTCTAGGATTTGTTTGTATGTGGATGAAACGAAAGAGTTATCTGGCAGCGGGGGTTAGTGATAGAGCTGTAGCAGGGTTGGTGGGCGCTTACTCCCGTCTATGCATTCTTCAAGGCAGAAAAACTTCAGACTCTGCCTCTCGATGGGGTCGCCGACGTATGCTCCCCACATCCTACTCGATTCAATACACAGAGCCTTTTCGTCTTCGCTGAGGTCTGTATGTTCGACTTGCTCTTTGATGTAGTCGAACAAGCTCCGATCCACAGGGATCGTCTCTTTGTAGATGTTGCTATACTCGAAAGCCTTTGCGATGGTTGACCACAAGATGTCGGAGATCTTTTCAGCGACCTCATCATTGATCGGCTTCCCGTCAGGGGCTATGAGAGCCATGTTTCCCTCAAAGTCTTGAACGACGGTGTTCGTAGATTCAGCGATACTGACTATCGGGTTCTTCCCAGTGCCATGGATCCAATTAGGGCCCCTGCCTGGTAATTAGCACAGCTTGAGATTCGAAATGCCACAACACGACGAAGCTCACATATCAACCAGATGATCATGGACCTTGCTCTGATGTACCTATTCGGCATCGGTAACTGATTCTCATTGAAGCCTAGGGCTTATCGTGTACGCACCCTGCCTCCGAGTCTATCTCTTGCTTCGAACAGAGTGACATGGGCACCGTTCTGGATAAGGATGTCTGTACATCGCAAGCCTGCAAAGCCGGCTCCGATGACGGCCACTCTGGGCTTATGTCCCTCCGGAACCGTTCTCGTCAGATAGGGCATATTTCTATACGACTGTAGCAATGACTGCACGTCTCTAGTGTTGACTGTATGGTGTCGTCGTAGTCCTGGCTGTGCTTGATTAGTCCAATTCAAACAATGACGTTGTATTGAGGATAAGATGGCTAGCATTCATAACTCTCTGCGCCGAGCTGATCAACCACGAAAGTTCACCCCCTGGGATAATCTTTTCGAGGTGTCATCCACAGGCCATGCATCTGTTCTCTGGGAAGAGTATCTCTTGAGCTGACCGTTCAATTCCGGCAAAGTCGAATCATGAGAAAAAGCAGATACTCTAAGTATTAGCCCGCAGGATATGCAGACATACTCGCATGGTGCAGTGTCTTGCATAGACATTCCAGATTCCCAATGGCAAACCAGAAGAACATAAAAACACGAAAACAGGACTGGCTAGACCTACCGACTTTCCAAACAATCCACTATTCCAATTACGCAGCACCCAAGGCAAGCTGATAGTCATCAGTCAAGTGGTGGCAAAGAAGAAGCGGGATTCATTTACTCTTTTCTCCGCCGGCGAGACAAGGCGGCTATATGTCAGCAGGCGGCCACGTGCATTGAGCCCTGCCATTGACTGCCCGTCCCCGCTCCCACTTTCAAGTCACTCTTCGGGCCCGCCATTCCACTCTCTCCGTCTTCATCCCTTCAGCTGACCAAATGATGGATGGCAATCATGCAGATGGCCCTTAGGCTTATCAGTCCCCGCACGCTATGCCTAAATCTATGGCCTATCACCAAGCCGAGAGCATTCTTTATCATATGATTTGGTTATTTCGATGGTATTAGGCTGATAATAGCACTGGATATCGTGGTCCATTAGGACAGGGTTGTCATCGCCAAACAAAAAGAGCCCATGATTGCAATCGTCTTGGACAGTCCACAATTCAATCATCACAAGTCGGCCATCACTCCGAATCATACAGGCAAACACCGCTTACTAGGTTGTAATTACCAACATAATCTACTCAGGCGAAGAGGAATACGAAACAAAGGAAACAGGAAGACATAAGAAAGGTGGGTCATTATAGAGATGACAAGACCATAGTCTTCATCTCCAAGCGCCTTGGCTGAGGGACAATAGTCCCTGAATGCAGTCAAGATCCTCTTCCTGACTAGCGCCGCCGCCACCACTCATGAAAGCAGACACCTCTGCGTCCAATTCAGACACGTCCTTGCCGACGGCCGCGTTCGCTCTCTGTTGCATTTGGTGAGGCCCTCGGGCATATCTGCCAGTCGAGTTGTAGTTCTTGTTGGCTTTGCCGTCTCTTCCGCTGGTGTCCTTGAGCACTGAACGTCGAGCGTTATGATGAGAAGCAGCCCGTCGACGAATGTGAGATACCCTCGTCCCTGGTATCCAGTTCTCTTTATCTGAATCGCCGCACTGGAAGTCTTCATTTCCGTCTTTCGTCGCTTCCATAAAATCCTTCAGATTGGATCCCGAATAAGGAATTCTATTATCAGACTCCAACCGGCCCAGAGAAGAGACAGTGCGAGAGATTTTCCGTCTCTTCTCGCTATTTGATTTCGGGACAGGGGTATTGAGATACTCTGCAGAGTTCGACGGCAAGGAATTGGTGTGCTTTGCTGACAAGCTTCGGGTCAATGAACGCTGACCTCGGGACTGGAAAAGTCCAGGAGAGCCAGAGCCTGGCGCACTTTGTGAGCTCATTGGAGTCGAAAGGGCACTTCTCGCATCTGTATCGAAAAACGCTTCCCAGTTCCTGGGGTCTCGCGATCTTCCAAACATCCTCTCAACTTCCGTGCTCCCAGCTCGAGGGGTGCTGAAAGTCAACGCACTGCTGCTCCTGCGGAGTCCTGCGAAGCGAGGCTTGCGGGCCGAGAACATAGATATGCGATTTTTGGACGGGGACGGCTCGCCGTCAGCTCTGATAACAGCTTTCCCGTCGGACGACATCGCGATCCGAAGGGCATTGCGTCCCTTGGGAGGCGACGGCGTGTATTCACCTTCTTTCCGGACCATAGCTTCCCCGTCGAACGAGAGCGATATCCGCAGCGAGGGTGGTGACTTGATATCCTGGTACGTGCCTGGTGTCGAGACACCCTGTAAAAATGACTTGTCACCCTGAATCTCAGGAACCGATCGTTTTCTTTTCACCATATTTTGCTCCAACTCGTCCATTGTTGAGGTTTCCTGTATTTGGGTTGACTCTGGCTCCGCAATTGTTTTATCGGACACCGGCTGCGACCCCTCTGGCGCTTCCGTTGTAGCCAAGCTCGTTTGGGAGCTAAGTGCCGGCTGTTCCAGGCCATCCTTGTCTTCGTGTGCTTCATCCGACCCGCAGGAGTTATCCGACGACTGTGTTGACGGGACCTTATCCTGTGAACTCTCTTCAGGGTGTTCAGGACTGCTAGAGGGCACTAGTTCCGATGAGAGGCTATCGTCACTGGCGGCATGTTTCGACGCGTCAGACGCGGTTGATCGAGGCGCGAGAAGCTCGTGTGGTTGGAGAGGCTTGGACTTTCGACGGTCATTCTGACGGCGATTTTGGAACCAGATCTGCGAAGCGCGTCGGCTGGATGATTAATACTGGAGAATGCAGAGATGGTGATCTGCTCGGCCGCACATACCTGCACTTCCTTCTCGCCCAATGAGACGCGGCTGACTATACTAGCTCGGGCCGTCTTATCTGGTTTGGGGTTCCGTTGATACTCTGCCTCAAGGATCGCGTGATCTTCCGGGCTGTACAAGAACAGCAGTCAGCGATTGTGTAGAACATTTGACGAGTGCGTCCGGGTTCATTGTGTTGTTGTGGTTGATTTGTTGGGGTAGTTGTGTATGCATACCTCGTCCGACGCCGCTTTTGCCGTGCAAGCAATTTGTTGTCGACCCGCGGAGGAAGATTTTGGGTCAATGTTTTCTGAGAGTGTACCAGGAAGGCGTAGTTGATCGGCGTGGCGTCCCATGCTTGGGCTGAGGGGGGTGAAGATGAGCATGGTGCTTCAGTGGTGTGTTCCAGATCAGACATATTGGGCAGCCGGAGATGAAGATGACGGCATAGGGAGAAAGAGAGACTGAGAGAGAGAAAAGGCAGATAAGGAGTAGAGAAAAAGAGAGTAATGTGAAGAATGTACCGGAACACTGGTCTGGTAGAATAATTGAAGTAAAAGAGAGGAGATGGGAGTAAGAAGTTTTTAGGTTGAGGTGGTGGGAAACGTGCCTCAGACGGATTGAGGAGGACGGAAAAGAACGCTTGCTTGATCTAATCGCGTCGCGATGTGTGACGCGGGCGGAGGGCGTGCGTGGTAAGTAAAGTTGGTTTTGACCATACCTACTGTATGGTCCAGGCCGCCCCGTGTTCCGCCCCCCTCCCCTCGCGCCGCCTCGGCCGACCGACCGGTCGACCCACTTCCGCTCAGCACGAGGCGGTTGTTCATTTTACAGTTTACAGCCATCTTGATCCCTATCTTTGTTCTTGATTGAGAGTCAACTCATTTTGATCAATGCGATCCGATTATTGCACATTTAATATACAGTTGCCAGGCCAGGAGCGCTCAGCCCGGTTGTATCTCCCTCATCGTCGTGGCCAGGTCACCGCGCGTGATGCAGCAGCCTGTAAGCTCGGAGTGTAACAACGGAGCGGAGTAAAGACCGCGCGCGATAACGATCAGCACCGTTCAATAGGCGAGGACGGAACGTCACGACTTCCCGCGTCTATTCGCGCGTGTTCTATAATGTGATAGCTGCATTCAGAAGCACCATTGACACGTCCTCTCTCACATAACCTGGCCATTGTCTCTGGAATGACTTGGCGCGTTAGGAGCTGGTTGTCCGTCCGCTGCTTGAATAAATATCCTTATCTGATGGGCGGAATCTGACCTGTCAATCGCACCCCGGCCGACACGTTACACAATTCTACCTTTGACATAATTTGGATAGTTGACTACGTAGGCTTCCTCATACAACGCGTGGGTTTGATTCATAATTTTCTGCAGATTGATAGGCTGCAGCTGCTTTGTTTACATGCGATACCTATGCTTCCTGCTGGTTCATGTGGCTAGGGATGTTCCATGGGTCATAATCCAGATGAACAAAAGCTCGATCCACGGTCGGCACGCTCTCAATCATGTACTGCAAGCTTTCACCCACATCGTGGCTGTCCAGCAATCTCGTTCTCGGCTCAAGCACGATATTCATCTCCACATTGAGCTTGTCCCCGGCATAATACGCGTTCAAGTCTTGAATCTTGAGAATGGCCTTGGAGAAGCGCATGGTCATATAGAGAAGAATGCTGTGATCTTTGGGGGATGCAGCCGCCCCAGTCAGATGCCCGATATGCTCGCTGGCCGTGCTGCTCCAGTTCCAGATTACATATAGCGATAGGAGCAGGCCACCGAGGGGATCGACGAACCAAGTGTTGGTGAATGATCCGACTTTGAAAAAAAGCAATACAATTAGTATACGTCGTCCAGTTCATGGCGATCATACTTACTGAGCGGAAATAGAATACTCGCTAGGTTGAAGACCACATCCGTCATGGCGTCTTGTGCTAGAGCCTGGACACTCGAATTCTTGATCAGCCGGCACCAAAACCAGCAAATCAACTTAATAATCACAGTACTGGCCATGACTGCGATAGAGGGTATTGTAAGCTCTACTACAGAATGATCTGACGAGAGCAGTCGACTGAAAGAGGTCAAAGCCACCTGAACGAAGGATGTTACTATCACAACTGCAAAGACCAGCACACTCAGCGGCTCCAAGCGACGTCGGCTAATGGGATACCGGTAGCGGTCCTGTCGGTTAATCAAGGTCGTCGTCACCCAGACAATGGTAGTACTGAGAAAGTCCAATGCTGCGTCGACCAAGCTGGCAAGCACTGAGAGAGAGCTTGTCATTGACATGACGACGATTTTAGCTGCCAGGAGTATCACGTTGGCGATGAAGTTGACGTAGATAGCGATGATGACTATTCGATCCCCGCTCTCAACAAAATCGTCATGCTTGAGCATGATCTCAGGTGGTGTTGATAGGTTATCTTCCGATGGCGGCGACAGCAGAGGGGTGCCTTCATCTGGGATACGGTAGAGGTTGCGCGGGGTCCGTTTGATTTTCGCTGTGTGGCTGGGGTCAACTCCAATGTCGGCATTGCTGTTAGGCCCGGATTCGCGTGTGCTTCCGTTCCCCGAAAATACAGAGGGTGCATCCAGTAAAGCACGAGGCTTGTGATAATCAACAATTAGGCGATGAGGTAAGGACGAGTCAAGCAGTCGATCGATGTAGACGTATTGTGAGATGAGATCATTGTTCCGTTCGTAGTATTCGCGCCTGGGATGGAAGCGTTCAGCAACGTTCAGCTCTACCTGCGGGTTGTATAATGGATTGCATACAGCGGCTTCGACAAGCCTTCTAAAGTGGCTGGGTCACGGTAAAAAAATTGCCTTGGGGAGTGATCGTCAGCCTTCAAGTTTAGGTTTTCGGAGGATAAAGCGTACCACCGATAAAAGGGGCTCCTGTCTCCGATTAATCGCTTTGCACGTTCGAAGGGAGGACGATCCATTCGCTCCCGTGGAGCAATAGGCTCATCCCATCGGTCGCTATCATCAAAGCCGTCGGAGTCATAGAAGGACAGTGAGCGCCGCCGTATCAATCCTGCTAGGCGCTGGCCACGCGTGGAAAGAATGTCGCGCTCCAGGTCAAGGCTCGGCTGTCTAGGTCGTATAAAAGAGTCGGAATGGGATGGAGATGCCTTTGCAGGCTGGGGAACGGTATTTGACCGACCGGTAGACGCCATTCTCTGCGTCATTTGAGATCAGTGTAACTTCTGTCCAGGTTGGCTGAGTGATAGTGATGAAAAGCCGTCACGAGCTAGGCTGCTATGATGTCGTGGGTGGCCTTTGGTGGGGAAAGGGTCTTGGTGGAACCGGGCTGGACCGGATCCGATTTCGCAGTCAAGAACCAGGAACCGAGTCAGTTAGCAATGACAACACCTCTGGCTTCTTCATCGCTCTGACAACCAATTTCATGGCTTTACTCAGAGCATTCTGTGCACAATCTCATTCTGTTATTAGTAGCATGCGCTGATAACATGGCACCAAGCGGACTAGAACCATCTCCTTCACATGACGTCAACTACAATGGTCGAAATGCGAGAATCTTAATCGCTTATCTGATTAGATCGGATTAAACATGCCAGATATAAGTGTTCGGTTGATCGGTTATTATGCAACTAGACAATCTGACTGGGATCGCCTCTCATGGCCTGGAGCCCTGTCAGTACTCTGATTCTGTCAGTGATGGATGTCATTGGCTGTGAATTCGACTTCACAGCATCGCCGGCAACACGGGGCAGTTTATCCCCTGTGCTCCCAAGACCGGCTAACAGCCGGAGATGAGGGTCTTACCGGCTAGCGCATCTACGATTCTAGAGATCTAGGAAAACAATCATACTCGTATACAAGCCACAAGCCACATAAAGCCTGCGGAGGTCACGCAACAACTGTACTCGGACGGAACCACAGCCTTTACTAAGTCAAGCTGTTCCAGGGGAGACAGGCCGTAAAGTGATTCTGACTCCAAGGACTTGACACTGACTCACGCCTTTCGAACTGGGCCGTGAGTCAGTCTTCGTGCACCCTGGCTTGATCAAAACAGATTCGGATCCGACCCCATCTTATTGCCAGGTGGTTTAGAATACGAGACTGTAAATAGCCGGAAACAGTCCTGAATGTTAGCGCGTGGACGAGGGAAATGATAGTGTCTCAAACTGGTTTAGTTCCTCATCTGGGGGGCCATCTTTTATTGTCTGCAGGGTTCCCCAACCATACCTTACCGAGTTCGGCAGAGCCCGACATTTCACGGAGTCGTCTCTGTCCGGGATTGGTGCAAATAGTCAAATCGCTGTGAGCTGCATTCCTGCAATCTTGGCTCAAGGGTTTTCCATCAATCGAGGTGCTTAATACCTGTCTTTCCCCTGCAAGTATGAGCCCAACTTGATCAGCAGATTCTGAAGCCCATTTCAATGTTGTGTGGGAAGGCAAATTTCGGCTAAAGTTGGTAACATAGGTATTCCAGTGAGACTCGAATTCATTTTCTCTTGCATTTAGGCTCTTGCAGGCTCAATTCGAGCCCACCTGCCTCGCAAAGCAGTACTATGCAGCACAACGTGGTCGGTGAAAAACTCAACTGATAGCAAACAGGTGGTGAGTCTATGGAAAGAGGCTAACAGGGATTCAGAGGTCAGCTGGTCAGCACGTGGAAATCGCTGGCGTCTGAAACAAAAATCCTGACCTGCGTTACTCTGGCCCGCCTAGCTGTCTCTCAATCCCGCCTTTCACCGGCTCGGGCATTCAGCAAGATCACAGATCTAGTCCGGGCTCAGACAAGCCTAGAACGCAATTAACTGAGAGGATTGGCAGGTGCAGTCAGTGTGCCACTGTGCCTCGGTGGACTGGGCCGCTACCCCGGGGCGACCAAAGCCATCAGTGGCGTGGAAAATGCCATTTAGCCAAAGAGTTGCGATATCTAATTTACCCTATTGGTTTGGGCGGGGTTTAATCAACGGAGTTTCACTTTTCTAGGACATCGCTGAGGCAACATCTGTCCCTGCCCTGGCTGAGCCTCCCGCGTGTCAGCCAACGGACCGTCAATGCACACAGACCGGTTCTCGCCTGGCGTACAGGCGCTTTGCTCGCTTAGTGGAGCTCTCACCAATTGAGTCGTCTACTAATCTAACATGGTTTTGGCGTAAATCCAATCAAGAAGGCGGCATGGGGCCTAGTGACGGTCTAGTCATTCGTCCCCCGGATTTTCAAGGTCAACTGCAAGCTTTTGTCCAGCGCCACTGTTTTCCGTCCACGCTGTCAGCCCATGGTGGCTCGGACTAAATAAGGGTAATATCGATTTCAGACCAGGGTTGGGCGCAGACGGACTCTTATATAGACAAGCCCGCCTGCCCCTCCCCCTCCGGCTGCTCTTTTCGCTTTGCGTCCGGCGCATGAAATAAGCCTTCCCTCGGTATCCCCCCTTCACTGTCGCCGACATGGGACGATTCTTCACCATTTCCCTGGCTGCCTTTGCGGCAACAGGCTCTTTCTTGTTCGGTTATGACAGTGGTGTCATGACTGATGTGATTGAGTCGAAGAATTTCTTGGCATTCTTCAACACTACGCAGACATCAGCTATTATCGGAGCGATCAATAGCACATTTTCAGGCGGAGGTACGTTCCGTGGCTTCCTGCTCTTAAATAACACTTGAACCTTTATCGGCATGTGGTCTCCTCTCAATCTGCGCTTTTAGCTAATTTTAGTGTCGATAGCCGCTATTGGCGCCCTCCAGGGTGGTCTCACGATGGACCGTTTTGGACGCAAGTTCACCATCCAGATGGGGGCTTTTATCTGCTTAATCGGCGCCATTTTACAGTCCGCAGCTCAGAATCTGGCTATGATCCTGGTTGGCCGTATCTTTGCTGGATGGGCGGTTGGCCTGATGTCGATGTCCGTCCCAGTGTACCAGGCTGAAGTCGCGCATCCACGCTCCCGTGGTCTGATTGTCGGCCTGGCACAGCAAATGATCGGAGTCGGCTTCATCATTAGCACGTAAGTACGCTCCGATACTCCAGTACTGTTCATCCATCAAACAGCATAACTGACTTAGCTCTCAGATGGGTCGGTTACGGATCTCTCCACGCACCCGATACAAGCGAATTCCAATGGCGTTTCCCCTTAGCATTCCAAGCCGTCCCTGCTCTTTTGCTGGCAGTGGGCATGTTCTTCATGCCTGAATCCCCTCGTTATCTGGTCGAGGAGGGCAAGTACGACGAAGGACTGAGAATCCTAAACAAACTCCACTTCGATGGGACAAATGCAGACTGGATCCAAAGGGAACACAACGAGATCAGAGCCACAATTGAAGCGGAGAAGGCTGTCACTGCTCCGGGCTGGCTGATTATGTTCAAGGTTCCCCAATGGCGGACTCGGCTGCTGTGCGTCACCCGGACCTCCTTCTCTCTTCCTTGACTCTGGCCATTACTAACGAGCTTCGTCTATTCAGTCACGGTACTCTCGTCCAGGTCTTTACTCAAATGACGGGAGTGAATGTGATCGGCTACTACCAGACGGTGAGACGCCCGACGCTGATTGGCCCGTGGGCTCAAGGAGATAACGCTAACGGTTATCAGGTCATGTACAATACGCTTGGTATTACCGGTAACCGTAATACACTGGTAGCTGGGATCTATAATTGCGTTGGCCCGCTCACCAACCTGATTTTTATTGTCTTCCTCCTTGATCGGGTCGGCAGACGGAAGCCTATGTTGTTTGGCACAGTTGCTATTACTATTGCCCTGATCTGTGAAGCCGCTCTAAACTCGCAGATCAAACCCGGCGAAGTCAGCCGAGGGTATAGCATCGGCGGTGTCTTCTTCATCTTCTGTGTCACCTGTTTCTTCTCTCTGTCATTCGGTCCCACCAGCTGGTAAGTCCTTCTCGGTGCCAAGCACCATTGTTGTTCGCACTTTCTCAGAGCATACTCGCTAACATGTCGTCAACAGGACATATATGGCGGAAGTTATGCCGATGCAGATCCGTGGCCGAGGCACTGCGTTTGCGACAGCAGTCGGCAACTGGACTGTTAGCACACTCTGGGCGCAGGTGTCCCCTATTGCTCTGGGAAGCATCGGCTGGAAGTTCTACTTCATCTTTGTAGCCTTTAGTGAGTCCCTCTATCCCCTGCTGTTATCTAGCTGGTTCTTTCTTTATAATGCATCCCCTGGCTAACCGGTCTCCAAACCAGACATCTGCGTCACGTTCCCCACCGTTTTCTTATTCTTCAAGGAAACCAAACAGAAGTCCCTCGAAGAGATCGATCTTCTATTCGGTGGCCGGGCCCTTGGTCACTTGCCCGCGGATGTGGAATCGAAGGTGACGTCTGAGACCGAGAAGGCCGAGGAGACGGGAATCTCTGTGACAAATGTGGAGCACAAGGCATGAGCACTAGTCTAATCATGGAGGTGGAGTGCGCAGACAAAGGATCTTTACATTAGATATGAACTAGCTCACTCTTGGAATATACTCCGCTATAACGAGCAAATCCATCTGCTGGAATTCATGGAAACAAAGGTGGCCGATGCCGCATTAAAAACAGGAGTCCTGTGATCTGCTTCAATTATGATGTTGTTTTGATAAGTTTACCATATTACTAGTACGCTTACTGTCTCAAGTCAGTGCTGTAAATTACAGTATCCTAATTTTACTACAGCAACGTTCACAACAGTCTTAAAGCTTCAGCGCGCTGATGACTACCCGATGATAGGTCGACTCCTGAGGATTCCTAACTTCGATCCTATTCAAAATGATCTGAACCCTCGCCTTGTAAGTGTGTATCTTCGCGACTAGATAGCTAGCCTTGCTCTCCCAACGCAAACTCTGCGCCTATCCATGCAGAGACGGTAGTTCGGCGGTGACCTCGCGTACTTAGTACAAAAAGCCTACGTCTTTAACTGGCCGAGTGGGTTGGGAATTGCTTTCCCACAGTTCTCTTGCTTCCACCGTGGTGTAAATGAGAGCTAAAGTGACCAGGCAGCAGTAATGTACCGTGGGCAGACCATTGTAGTTATATTAACATACGCGCTGATCGGTTACAGCCAACCCTGGCGATATCTCCTTCCCAAGAACATCACCCACTACTGAGGAGGAGGGCGCAGTCAACGAAGCTGACTGATCAAAATTGATTAAAGAAATGCGGTTGTTCATGATGTGTCGGAAGACAAGCTTGGTGTCGAGTGTTTTGGCTATTGTTCTGGAGTGCTTTACATACGCGAAACCCCAGTTACGGGTGGAGCGATGTTCGGTTTTCCCCGCAAAATAATCAGTGACTGATGCAGACCGACCAGGGAGGATGCATGGGAAATGTGGGGGCGGAAAGAGGGGAAGGAGTTGGTTCAAATTACAGTCGGACCGTGCATATCGACGGCCTTTAAATGTTCAAGTTATTTGTAGTAAATGTAAATATGGAATTCTAAGTTGTAGGTGGACGATAATAACCTAGCTACTGCTTTTGCCGGCAGAATCTTAAGCAGAGCACTACCAAGTGATAGGTTCCACTTCTTCAGCTCGGCGCGCACGGGCGCGTACTGTATCTTCCGACCAGCCATTGGTATGCCTTGTAGGGATCATTAAATGTCTCAAGAATTCTCTCAGTGTAATAGTCGACATGAGATCGAAGAAGGACACATGGCAAATCGTTTATCATCGGCCTGTTTCTGCTCCCATTCTTTTTTATCCCGAAGAAATTTACATTTTACTTCCTTGAGGCCCTTGAGATGGACGGCCAAAATCATAATGGTCATCCTCGTCGTCCTCAACTGTGTTGTCCGGAAAAAAGATTATCTTGCAGGCGTGGTTGGAATAATCTTCGAACCGTGGTGCTTTGGCTTCAGACTCTTCACCAGTATACAGGTGCCAAAACCGTGATACTGAGCGACAAGCTTCATTTCCTCATTCCACCTCGGGAAATGTTCACATGCAGATACCGCCCAATTTAATGATTGGATAGGAAGCGAGTTGCTGTTCAGTGGGATTCGGGGTAAGGTCGTCCGTCAAAGCCATTTTTGCGGAGCTTTCTCGGACTCACAAACTGCTCAAGATATGATTGGACTTGATGGTATCTGGAAGCCTCGAGGACTTTGATACACGAAGGAATCAGAGACGGTGGTAGGGAGTTTTATAGGCCTTCTATAAAGCCAGAGGCGCGACAATCAACCGGTCGCCCCACGGCCAGGTGCGGTGGTTTTCAGTATATCTCCCCAGAATTCTCCGAAAAATCTACTAAACAAAAGACTAGATATACTGAAATCACTGAAATCTGTCTATCTGGTGATCGGTACAGTCGCTAGAGGCGAGCTATAACTACTTTCAAGATAAGGAAGCAAGGCTATATTCACATCACGGAGTGAGTAGGCATCGATAAGATTCATCTGCATGACACGTGATCCCTTTTCCAACAGTTGTGATTGCCAAGTCGACCTACTATCTAACCATGTTTGAAGGGTGATTGATGACCTGGGGAAATTATCTCAAAGTGGTCGCTTACCGTGGTTGTGCGGGGAGAGAAGCAAGGATGTTATTGGACTTGTCCTTATGAACTGCCATGTCATCGTTCACACATCTCTTCGGGTGACCTTGGTGCAGTTGGGGGAGGCGGGGGTGCTGGGGGCACACAATTACTGTTTATGAGGGCAGGAAAGAGGTAGATTTGCGTCATGATTGTTTCTGTGGGAAAAGAAGCATAAATTATTTGGAACCATGATCAGACTGGACCGGATCATCGTGGCATGACCTGACACGACATTCATGGCATGACCAGTGAAAAAGGTTGGTGGCTCAAGTCACGGGCATTTCTCTCCCTCTCCATTTTCCCCACCAGGAAATTTAGTTTGAGAGCTGCAGTGATCGCCCGATCATGCTCGGTTTGCTTTTGCGAGATGTATCTATCTTGTTTGAGTAAGTCAGTCACCGGCGCTACATGCCTTAGACTGGCCTTGGGGGTTACTCGTCTGGAGACTAGAGAGCTGCATGGGGGAGGATTTGTAGGGAATGTGAAGTAAGGCAACTGGAGGCGAGATGTCCGTATCTGGTCATCCCGAAGATGAGGAGGATGACAGGCATGTACGAATGTATGTTAGATACCTACCATCATGCACAGTATGCACAGTATGCACAGTATGTAGCAAAATTGGGGATAGCATCGAAAGGGGAGAGATTGCGGCTGGAGAAAGATTGTGGCCGTGGTGGCGACATCGTTTCCTCCATAGTTCAACAACAACCGAACTCTCCAGTCTCCCCTTTGTTGGCTCCTCTCCTCATTCTCGTGTTTCACCACCCGGGCTGGCCACTTCTTTCATCCTCAACTGATGAGTGAATGCTCTTCGTCCCACCGACATCTGCTGATTGAGACTTTTTTTTTTAAAAAACGATGGCCTGATAAAGTCTGGTTGGTGCGCGCGCAAGCCCCCGCCAAGTGCCGACGATCAGACTGCGTGAACACGATTGCGATCGAGGGGACAGCATATATTAGAGGAAAAGGAAGCTTTGCGGAAGGAGGAGGAGAAGGAGACATTTACAATATTACATTGTCGCAGTTGGTTTGTCTCCCCTCAACCTCGTCATCTCCACCCTCCTCTCTCTTTCTCTCTCTGTGTTGTGTTTTCTTTTCCCCTCCGGCGGCCGCCCACCCAGTCCCTGTGGCGCGGACGATGGGGTTGTCGTCGGACAATCAGTCAGAACTCCAGTTAAATAGTCATCTCGCCCTTGTTCTAGGCATCGGACTCGGGATTGTGACCTTGATCATCATGTGTTTGCTGTAAGTTGCTAGCTCTCCGTTCTCTTTTCTCTCGTTCATGCCATGGTCGCAACCGCGATCCCCCTCCCTTCATCACCCAACACAAGTCCCAAGATTCATTCTCCCCATACTGACACCAATGAGGCTCAGTTTGAGTCTTTTCGTCAATCGCCGCGAACGCCGTGCCCCTACTACCAAGACCAAAAGCAGAAAAGGCGACTCGCACGACAAATTGCGTAGGCTGGACGCTGTCTCACCAGCTCGGACCCTGGAGGATTGGTGGTCGCGGGCCAAGCTACCCTCCGAGGGCGCTGATGGCCAGTTCATCTGGTATGTCCAGGTCAGCGACAACCACAAATTATCGCTTTGGCTAACTCGGACCACCTGCAAGTGTTGTCTGCCTCGAATCCGTTCAGCGCTCCCAAGAGATTCGAGAACTGAAATGTTTACACGTTTTTCATCGAGAATGTCTAGAGAAGTGGTATTTGCAGAACCATTTCAATTGCCCGCTATGCCTTCGAGCCTACTACGTGCAAGAGACGTATTCCAGCAACGATTTTGTATGGATGGTATGAGCTTGAGACAATGTGCGACGATAAGTCTCTTCAGCACTTACTCGCATCGATGCTGTCGAATGCGCCCGTCGAACGATATACGAGCACCCTCGGTCTTCTACCACCCGCCTGCTCCGGTCACGGATATGCTGCACCTTCGCTGTTCCTCACGATAAATGGTTTGTGTCACTGGGAGCCATGCAGTGGATCCTCGTCGGGGTTACGATTCTTTTGTTATGCTCATGAGTCATGATTAATGTGATACCCTTATTCTATGCAAATGAACCGGTTACTTTGGGAACAATTTCTGTGTTACATGTTGTATTCTTGGATCCATTCTCAGATATAGTACTTCGCTGCTTTGTACACCTGACCTGGCCACGTCTTATATTTCTCGCGGCTGCTGAAACTCGATAGCCATTCTCCCTACCATTTGCCGACCTTCATTGTCGCCGCGTATCCAGTCCTCCGGAGGAAACAATTCAAACATTCCAACCTTGGTCAGCAATGGGATAGCTGCCTGAAGCGCCGAGCGAAGTGATCTCATCTGACCTTGATTGTCACTTGCATGGGCTTGGTTGTATGCCTTGATGTTGAGCAGTAGTGCCCTGTACGAGTCGACATGAGAATGGACATCTTTGCAATGGCAATCTGGAAATGCTCAATAGCCATGGATCGTGCGTTCACAAAGATCACACCGCATGCACGATCTTACTTACCCTACTGTGCCAGTCTGTACTCTGGTGCCATCAGGCAGGCTGACTTCAGGCATGACGGTACCCAACGTTGACGAATTGAGCGCAGCAAGTTCTGAAACGGGATGGATGGACATATTTGCAAATGGTTATTCACGAGGAGGACGAATTTTGAATCAGATTGTCTTCGGAGACCGAATTCCCAAGGCAGGACTTGGGAGCACTTTATACTTGCGGTCTACGGCGCTTGTACGGAGACTCCGCGGAGCCCCCGGTTGGAAGGGCCTACCATGCTGCGAGAAAGCATCACTCATACGTGTCTTAGTCTTAAGTTATTGGCCCTAGCTCAGTGCTGTCAAGCACATGTACAGTACAGTCCTCGGCTGGTCAGAATCACCGCGGCTGTCACCGGAAAAGAGTTCCGTTGAGAAATCGACATATTTCGACTTCCCAACATCGCTTATTCATTATGCAAAACGCCAATACGTGAAATATCGATCTATCTCTTCGTATAGCATCTCAGCCATTCTTGGCAGCTAATTATCGATCCATCAGATTCCTGTACACAGTGAATGACATAAGCGACCAGACCAATAGTGTTTACAACAAGCTACTGTTCCCTTTGCTTTGCTTTTTCTCCCTTCCAGCCTACGATGTCATCAATACCTCAAGCTTGCACGGGCTTGAATCACAGCTGCCCCTCCTCGCAGCTCTTACGATCAAAGCATTACCCCGCCATAGAGATTCTATTACAGCCCATAGCAGAGACCGCTCCCTAGATCAAGAAGACTCACGACTGCGATATCTGACAGAGTACTCAATAGATGGAGGAAGGCTTTGAGACTTGACTGCCAGCATCATCAGATCAAAATGCTTGGTATGAAGAGGGCGTTTGCCTATTTCCGCAGACGGTTGATGCGGCATAAATGCTGTGTCTGCTGGGAACTTCCCCACTCGAAAAACATCGTTGGCCTAGTGTGCGGTCATCTGTACTGCACCAGTTGCCTTCGAGACTTCTTCGTCAATGCTACTGATGCCGCGTCCCTTTTCCCTCCCAAGTGCTGCGCAACTCCAATCCCCCTGCGTCTGGCTGAAGGGCATATGACCAAAGAAGAGCTCGACAGATACCGGAAAGCAGAAGTCCAGTTTTTGACAGCCAGCTGGACTCGTTGCAGCAATGCGAAATGCGGTGCATCCATCTCGCCGGACAGGATCACCGCGTATCAGGCCAGATGCCCGGATTGCAGACTCTCCACCTGTATTTGGTGTAAAGCGGCCTCCCACCCCGGGGAGGAGTGTGCTGCGGAGCTTGCTCTGAGGAGGACTCTGGCGCTGGGGAAGAGGTTGGGCTGGAAACAGTGTCCTAATTGCAAGGCTCTGATCGAAAAAAGAGACGGGTGTGATCATATGAAGTATAGTTCCAAGGCCCTCTTGCCACTGTCATCTCGTGCATTTAAGGGGGACTAACTTATGCAGGTGTCGGTGTATGGCTATGTTCTGCTATAAATGCGGTGGGCGACATGGAAGCTGCCGCTGCTGAAGCTGACCAAGTGAGCGGGAGGTCCACTAGCTCTAGTCACGGATCTGAATTTTTCTTGAAGGACGAATAACGACAACGTTGAGCGAGACCTGGTTCATGTCACCCATGAATTCTTAGCGTCGGAGTAGAGATTTGCTTCACAGTTGCTGTCGACGACTTGGTTTTGGTCTCCAGATGCGAAGATGTCGTTTTTTTGGTGTCCTGAGATTTCGGGGCTCCCACTCTTCTTGTTCATGACATTCTGCCCGAGGGTGCGGGTTTTGCTATGCTTGATTAAGCTTGTGCTTAATGACTACCTGGCATGATATATCCAGCCTTATAACTTGGTAAACAATGCTACCGCGATATAAAGTCATCAGTCCAACCAACCCGTCATTATTTCGACTGAACACTATACCTTCACTAATCCAAAGAAACCAAGACACCATTTTTCAATCCTTAAAGACATCCCCAGCCTCAATGGTCTCAAAAGCCTTCATAGTATGATCCCAAACCGTAGCCCTCATCTCAAGCTGATCAAACTTCTCGTACGCCTTGAGGTTAATATTGGACTCGCCCTTCCAACCCAGCGAATAAACACCACTCCCAGGCGTCCCATCCGTCCCAGTAACAACATCACCATCACCACCACCCTCACCTCCCCGAGCCGGATACCGCATAGACGCAAGATCCAGCATGCGCGCCCCGCACTCCCCAGCCGGAACGGAGACCAACCGGCCGAAGAGCGGCACAAACACCCACCGCCAGAGCACGCGGAACCAAGCGGGCAGCTCGGGGTTCTGGAACGCAGGGCCCAGCACCAAACCAGGGAAGATATGGACGAGCCGCAGCTTCTCCGGGTTCCGCTCGGCCACCGTCTCCATGAACCAGGTATGCATGTAGATCATGTGCGAGCGCGCCTGCGTGTAGCTGTAGAGCTCCGGGTTGCGGAGGGAGAGGTCGTCGGCGTAGAGCTTGCCCTCGAAGCCGGCGGCGAAGACCGAGATGATTGTTGCGGGGAGCGGGGATTGGGTGAGTAAGGGGAGGAGTTTGGTGAGGGCTCGCATGCGCGAGTAGTACATGAGGGACATTGTGATGTCGAGGCCCTCTTTTGTGTCTGTTTTGCGTGAGTTTTGCGTTTGCGTGAAGGGTGATGAGGTTCCGGTATGGTGGGATAGCAGGCCGGTGAGGGCAGGCATGTTTACCTTTTCTGGGCTGGAAGGGCGCTCCACCCTGGGTTAGCATCAGGTAGTCGATTCTCGGGTTCTGGCTCTTTGCTTCCTCCAGACTGAGGATCTCGGCGCAGACCCGGTCGACATCGCGGAGTAGGGAGAGGTCGGTGGCTTGGATGAAGATGAACTCGGCGTTGGCGTGGCCGCATAGGGCGCGGCATTCGGCGATGATGTTCTCGGCTGCTTGCGCCTTGCGGCCGACGATGTATGCGCGGAGGCCTTTGCCGCTGCGGGATCCTTCGGCGGTGGCCAGTGCGCTGAGGGTGTAGTGGCCGATGCCTGAGGTGCCCCCGAAGAAGACGGCCACCAGGGGTTGGCTCTGGACCAGAGCGGTGTTGGAGGCGTGTACGGCGTCTAGAGTGACCATGGTAAGACTTGTGGACGGTGGATTGTCAGGTGAGGGGGGATTTAGTCACGGTGAGTGTCTTTGGCTTCTTCTTAAGTATTAGTTGTCGGGGATCTGGTTGGTATAGAAATGGTCGATCGTATGAAGTGCCAGTCTGGGGTTAGCGGACGGACTTAGCTTAAGCCCGCCCTCCCTCTCCTCCCCTTCATCGTTCATTCCATTTGAGCTGGAAAACACTGGACTGTCTCTACTTAATCTACCAGTATGGCTAGTAGTCCAAGGTATGCTCATCCTCTCACCCCACTCACCCCCATATCTGTCTTATAAAGTACCTGGAGATCATGACTTCATGATGCTGAACCGGGGATTGGAGCCAGACGAGATCTATACATCCATTACTTTGTTCTAGGGTTGCTTTTTGAAATTTCAACAAACGTGTTTGTTGGTGAAACGAATAAAAGGGGGGGGAGTGAAAAGCAAAAACAACGATATATAGGGCTCTGTATTACGCTAATCCTCTTTTACAAAAGCTTGATTATTTAGCTAAAAGCTGATGAAGAAAGGCCCAGATGTGAGCGTTGCAGAAGGATAGGGTCCACCTGTTCGTTGGCGGAGCAAGCCCCGAATCTCACTTTTGTTCCATCGCATCCGACTGGCAATTTGAGCGAGTGCACTGGCAGTGAAGCACTCGGGTTTGGATTAACCTCGTCCAGTAGACGCGCTGCTGAAACTAGCACAAGCGACCACCCCTCGACCCCATCTCTCTTCTTCTCGTCCTCCACCACCACCGGATCTCCAACGACGAGATCAGAAGGATTGAATAGTGCGGGGTGCTGCTGTTGAGTTTGGAACGGGGCCGGCTGAGGCTGGGGAATCGCTATACTCTGCATACGGCACGCGATTGCTCATGGGGTTGATCCATCCCCGGGACACTGATCCCTCGCCCTGGACCAATTGGGGTCCGCAGCTCGGCCTGAAGTATGATTACCTACAATACAGGATATTGATTCTAAGTGCTCTACAAATAGTATTAAGCGACGTCTCTCCCGAGAAGCATTCCCCATTCTCAAGGCCCAGAGAGCGTGTGTGCCCTCTTCGCCTTTCAATATATCATACTCCTGTATACCTGGAATCTAGCTCTGCACCGAGCCTACCAAGAGTCCGCCTGACAAGATATCTGACATTTCGTATCTTTACCACCAGACACGGCCTCAGGTCGGATACAAGCACGAGGACTTGCTCGCGACGCCTTAGGCCAGGCTATCCTCCGCCACCTTCGGACCCGGATCGTGAGCTTCCATGGGAGGTCGAGGCTGTGCTCGAGACTCAGTACACCTCGGTCAGCCAAATCCTCAGAAGAGGGTTCCTCATCGCGCTCGAGTATAATAGAACGCACACGAGGTATGGCCCCTTCACCGTATAGGTAGATCCGGGATTCTGGACAGAAGTCCGCGTAAGGGAGCCCATGGCGCTCTGCGTTCTGGCAAATTATATGGTTAAGCTACATTGGCGGAGTCAAATCGTCTAGTTTGGCCCTCTCACAAGGACCGCAATCAATGCGATTGGTCAGGGGCTTGCACCCAAATGGCACCCATGCACCGCCTGGGCGATTTCAAAGACGGAACGTATGGACAGCAATCAAGGACCCGCGGTATCATTAGCATGATGTGGCGTCGTAACCCAAACCTTTGGAGAGCAGAGTCCTGCTGGAACAACTGATCGTACAAGACCCCAGCATTGTGATACAGGAGCTTCCTAAGGTTTAGACAAACCACCTCCAGTAATTATACAATACGAGGGGCGGAGTTTCAAAGCAGCCCAGCGAATAAGCCAATACCCACATCCCATTAGCCTGCATCGCGCTGCTAGCCAGGATTCGCGAGTTGCGTGCTAGACTAATCCCTGGAGCTCAGACAGAGAGGGATTTTCGTTGCTTTGGATGTCATATCTGTTCTTTCTCAGATGAGCTTTGGATTGGCTTAGCATGCTCCATATCCGGTTTCCGAGGCATGTTTGTGAAACAAGCCGACAAGCCAACCAGAATCACAACCTGTGTTGCTTTGTAGGTCAATGGCAGCGAGAGCTGTACGGGTGGTGGAGATACCTGTTTTTGCAATGAACGAGGGAGGTGTCGTACCAAGTGACCGCAGCAGCAGATTGGAAGAAGTGGTCACGAGGCGGGGCTTAGGACTATCCTGGAGAAACATGCATAAGTCTATTCTACATCACGGACTATATCTTTCAACGTGTCAACTCATAAACTCTGAGAGGGATCATCGCAACATACAGGATAAACTGCAAAATGCGCCGAGCAGGTAATTTATCGACACATTCTGCTCCGTTCATCTTGTCCATGAGCGTACCACTGAAAGGGTGCCAGGATTTTCAAGGCTGGAAACTACATTTCAGTAGGGCATTATCCGTCAGTTCTGAAAAGGATATTACCCCAACGCGATATCCTACATCCTTGATTATAATGCTACCAGGACTTTACAAGACTACTCCGCCCTCGTGGGGAGGGCCTTTAGTATCGGTATTCATCGAATTCGTGACAGAATTGAGCAAGACTTAACAAGCTGATAGCTACCATCTTAAGTCTCACGGTGTTCGGCAATTGAATGTGCTCAGCACGGTGTTTCAGCGTCTCTGACAGGTGGGATTACATCCCTTTGGAGTGTTGCTTTTAGGGAGGGGGGGAAGGTGATAGAGTTCGCTCGTTTGCTGTGATGGAAGGTACCTAGTAGATTGGTTGTTGTGAGAGGGATTGAGGTGTCAAAGTAGTGAGCGCGATTAATAGATGCCTCAGGTTCGGGATTGGACAGTGAAATCGGGGTAGAGAGAGGAGGATTGGAAGCTGAGCCTTAGGTTGTGATCGTACTGACGTGTGGGGTACCAACTGGCTCGAGATTACGCTTGTGGCACAAGGCTGGGGTGATGACAGCCGACGGTCGAAGACACCTCAGCAAGCCCCAGAGCTGTCAAAGGCGCAAGGTAGTTTGATCCTTCATACGGGAGGCTCCACAGTTAAGCGTTTACTTTATCGGTCATCAACCAATTTTGTCATTCCGACGTAGATCATATACATACAGTGTCAGGGCTTGATCGTCACGCTAATCACTAGACTTGTTGTATTCAGTCCAAATTCTAGATCGACCCACTGTCCAGACCACACCGAACGCCTTGAAGATCCCGACCCCATGAAAACCATGCCAGACACAAAACCCCGTAAACACCCTCGAAGGCACTGTCATATGGAGAAGACAATGCAGTATGCAAGCCGATAATGAAACAAGAAACTCAGGGCCTATGCACAGATTATGCCCCACGAAGAAGAAGATAGGTATTGTACGAAGTGGATATCTGAAAGCACAGGAAAGCGAAGAAGATGAACTAAGCAGCGATGAAGACGTGCTCATTTCACCCTTGTAGGGCTTCCAGCGCTCCCGACGCGCCCACTTGCCTTGCGAACTCCTTTTTCGCTACGGCTATCTGTCACACGTCTGGGGCTTGTGCGGACCTTGGTAACGGAAATCGCCCCAGTGCCGCTCTTGCTGCTCACCGGAGTCTTGGGTGCATATGCGGCCGCGTCTCCCCAATTTTCCCGGTCATCATCATTTAGAGTATAACTGGCAGTCACAGTGGCAGAGTAACTGACAGACCGCTGGTTGGGGGATGCCACAGGAGATCTCGAGGAACGCTTGGCCAGCATACGCAACTGGATTTCTTCCTCACTCTCGCTACTATCGGTACTGAGGCGGTGAGAGGTCTTATTCGTGTCCTTTTCGACAACAAGGCTACCAGAGGTTGTGCGAGAGTAGGGATGGTGGCGGGAATCTTTGCGAAGGGACTTGCGAGGCTGACCAGGCGTGGGTGCTGGCAAGTTCTCCTCAGCTTGGGTACCTGCCCCTTCATTGTGGTCAATTTCTCCGAGAGCGGCACGCTTGGAATGGCCATTGTTTGGCGGGGTGGCGACTGGTCCGTTTGCGCGCTGGCGCGTAGTCGGCCGGCCGGGCGTGATAGGTGCCGATTGCAATTGAGCGAGCTTCTCCTTCATGCTGTCCTCGAACCACCATTCGCGGAATGAGCCTTGGTTGAGGTGCAGCCAGTGTTGCTGGGGACCAACAACCATTCCTGGGCGCATGAACCTCATGAAAGCAATGATCTCGTTGGCGGTGAAACCATATCTGTAAATCAAATAGGCGCCGATGAGACATCCAGTGCGGCCAAGGCCCGCCTTGCAGTGGACAGCAATTCCTTTCTTCTTCTGTGTAATCATCTCATGCGCCATCTTGATAAATCGGCGGACGAGGGGCAGAGGAGGGCAAGTTCCATCCTCGAAGATCATGTCGACGTGATTGATTCCCAAGGCAGTGAAGTAGGAGGGCGAGTATAGCTCAGAATTCAGTCGGACAACAAGGCCCACGCTCCGGGAGGAGAAGTGGGTCAAAACATTCTTGAAAGGAGTAGGGAGCTTTGAGGCTTGGACTTCCGAGACAGTAGAAGGCAGCGCAGCATATTCAGGCGAGTCACGCGGAATGACATCAATTGGTTGATGTTGTGGAGAGGCGAAGGCCAGGAACTGTGGGGTGATCCAGTTGAAGTCACCCATGTCGACGCGTTCGTACTTCTCATACCTTGTTATTCAGTCAGCATATGAACCACAAGCGTCTGTAGGACTGTTCATACTCTTCGAGGCTAAAGTCTCTCAAGCCACACAGTGACTGCTCCTTGGCCTTCCACACTCCGTATACAACATCCTGGATGTTGAGAATGTAATCTGCCTGACTGTATCCAGCGTCGCGGAAAGGCATGTATGGGGGATCTGCCTGCGCAATCGGAGCTAGGGCCAAGTGTGGAGGCCACGATTGGATCAGAACCATATAGCAAGCGACTAGGCAGGCTGCGTTCGCGCGGCTGCGCGAGTCTGTCTTGGAGTAGAAAACCACGGCGCGATCACTGTTTGCGGGGTCTCCCAGTATCTCATGGAAGTGCACTGCAAAGCGATAGAGGTGGCCGATGTGTAGAGGACCGAAGTCCGCATGGAAGGAGTTGTATAGAAGAACATCATCGACCGTGAAGTATACGGGGCTGCGTTTCTTGCTGCTTGGAGTCGTAGGCTGAGCTCGAGCAGATCGCTTGCTAGGAGACTTGGGTTGTTCAGGATAGGGAAAAGGTGTTCTCGCATCCGGAGGATAATCGTAGGAGGCCAAATAGAGACGGTCTATTGTGAAGCATTTTTAGCACCTTATAACGCAAGACGTTGGACGAGGGACCAAGATAGTCACATATAGCTCGCCAATTCTCTACTCAGCAACAGGTCGAATGACATACCTTGAATGTACTCGATCACCTGCCCATAATCACCACTGCGTGTAGACATTTTGACTGAATTGACGCGACAACAAAACAATAGGCGCCGACAGTGAAACTGAGAAATAAACAATCGCAAGAAACTCGCCGAAAGAAGGAGTTATACGACGTGTCGAATAAGAGATATGGTGCCGCTATCGATGGTAAGGACTCCGCTGGTGAAGAACAGAGATGGGATCCAAGCAAGACGTCGAAGCTAGATACTCATGATCTGGTCTGGTGACCCTCCCAAGCACAAGCAAGATGAAGCTATAATGGACGCGGGTGGCGGGAAGGGTAAGGATAAAGGCAGCAAGGCCAAGGCAGAAGAGGATATACAGGTGATCAGCGGAGTGGGCGAAGGTCGAGTTTATAATAAGAAGAGGGGACGAAGGGAAGAGAGAGGAAAGTGAGGAAAAAGTTGGTCGGCACGAGAAGAGGATAGGCTCGAGGCCGATGGGAGACTCGTTTGGGGCAACTGCGATGCACGCTAAGTGGCTGCTGTTATGTTGTGATGAGCCGAATAAGGTCTAGTGCATCTGGTTGACAGGGAAACCCGACATGCCTCAGGCTGCCTCAGGCTGCCAGTCGACGTTCAATAAGCTGACAGGGGTATTTTTCCTCGAATTTCCCTCTTTGCCCCCCACCAATTACTCCGTAACATACAAACAAACACCCCGTAAACACAACAACATCTGGCGGCCCGGCCACGTGAGCGCCTCCTTACCGGTGTTTGTTATGGCCCTGTTATTGTCTACCCGTTGTCAGTCCAACTCAACTTTGACCGTCCGCATTCAATAATCCCCTCTTGACTACGCCATGCATCTGCCTTGGTGCAGTTGCGACCCCCCAATCTGAGGTCATTGCCCCTCACTTACCTCGTACAGCAGCCAATTGTGTAAATCTATTTATTGTTTCCGGAGAGATCATGGTTCCATCATCAATATATTTCCTGCAAGATGCACAGAAAGATATGCTTGCCAACACGTCTTGGGAGAAAGTCCATGACGCCAGCCAAACCGCGAAGCTTTGATCAACATATGAGACTTATTGTAAACTCGTCCACCGGAGCCGTTGTTGCTGCAAGATCAAGCAACCCATCCAGAAATGTGTAGGCCGAAACAGGCGGACGATATCGGGTATTTGTGGTCAATTTCCATCTCCGACGGTCCGACAATCTGTGTTCATCATCTCCGAGAAGTGATATGGAGCAAACCCGGGGTATGGTATAACAAAGAACAGGGATTACAGTTTTGCCGGCGTCTAGCACCTCGAGCGAGGTCGCGTCAGTGCTTAGTGCAACGGGTTGATTTGGCATTGATGCATATTTCCTTGCTCATGCACCTATTTATGTGGTCATCATCTGGAGACAGTAACGGCGGCCGTCTTCTGTGCTTACCTCACCAAGGATGAACTGCACAACTCTGGATATGAGCGCCTTGATGTCGGCCATGGAACAATGCCTAAAATCAAGTATGCCGATAGTAGCACTCGATCTTACTTCCCCTAGACATCGATTCTAGTCTTTGATGGAAGCCAGCACGGAACTTTCATTCAGTTTTGTGACTCAGATGTTCACATTGTGGAAGAGATACAATTCTATAAAACTTACTTTCGGTTGACAGATTGTGCGTCCAGGGCCCTCTTTCACGCCTGATTTGGGCCATCCTTCCCTTTAGATGAACATAACCGCAGCAACATGCACAATGACAGAGACCAGACTAGCTGAGTAGAAGATCTCGTGGAGCTGATGCCGACCATGAGCTAAACATAAAAGGCCGATCTCGGCTTGTCTCTGAAGGGAATCCACGCAGTAGCGAGTGTACATGTAGAAACGCTACGCAATCGTCTGTGGATCACTTTACAAATTCTAGAAGAGGTAAACATACTACTAGCAGGCATTTCAGAGACAATCGACACGTGCTTCAAGGCCATAAGCCAACGCGAAGCAAAGCTCCAATCCTGGCGCGAGAACAACTTTCCCGAGAACTATAGCACCAGTGACTCGAGCCTGAGGCATGAAAGCTGACTCATCTCTTATCCAGCATCCCACTTCTCCCCGCCTGGACTTGCTTTGGTGGGCTCAATCACTAAACCCCGACCAGACTACCTCATTGATCATAACCACCGCCCTGAAGACAATCAGCATACACACATCCAACCACAGTTTCACTTCCAGCGAAGCCAGAATGAACGCCCCCGTCTCCGCCGCCGAGTTCCCCTACAGCCTGTGAGTTTTTTCCCTCTCCACAATCCAGCCAACGGACTGAATTCCGAACCTTCCCCGCAACTGACAAATTTTTTGAAACCCCCGTAACAGAACCATCTCTCTGCCCCTACCAACCAACCGCCTTGCATCGTCTGCCCTGCGCACCCTCGAAGTCGATGCCGAGCTCTCCCCCTTCGTCAAGCGCACTCTGACCCTCGCCAGCCCGGACAAGGATCAAGCCGCCGACGACGCCGCGAAGACCGTCCTGGAGACGACGTACTATGCGACCACGAACCGGATGCTTCGCGTCGCGGTGAACGGGTTCATGGAGAGCCTGGGAGTGGTGCTCGGGGTAATGGAGGAATTGGATGTGGATGTGTTGGAGATGGAGAATGAAAAATGAGTTCGGTTGCGCTGAGCTAAAAAGAACGAGGATGGGATCCGACCTCGATACCTAGAAAGGTGGAAGAGAGATGAGGAGAGCTTCCTCGGATGGTCGTTCTGTCTACAGGTGACATGGACTACCGTATCTCGCAAAGACAGGGGCAAGGGTGCACCAGGTGTTGATCAGACAAACCGGAATCGGGTCTGATCGGGCCATTGTAGGGATTTCACGGCAGATATGGCCTTGCACTTCGCATGCTGTGTCATCATCAAAGGAGCCCTAAGTCCCAAACTCGCGCCCCAGGGGATTTACGGAATGAATGTAGCTGTGCGCGAGCCTCTAGATTCCAAGTTGGCGGCGGACGACACTAGATTCTTCGACTCCCGCCTCGGAGACATACTACGTCTCATCGGATTTTTTTGTTCGATTGACGAGTATTCAATTATGGGGTCAAATTAATCACACATGCTGGATTCATGTATAGACACTTTCATAAGACTCAAATAACCCATTTTGAAAGCATTTTGAAGATACCAACCAAGCGGCGGAAATACTGAGCATAAGCGGAGCCGAGACCCAGGCTATCATTGGATCAGAACAGTCTGTAACTGCCAGCGTGGAACAAACCCGACTTAATTCTATCGGGCCATTTTCCGGGACTGTAGCTTAATGGATAGAAAGTATTTGGAATTCTGCAGCCGTCATTTACATGAAGATGTTCGCCCCGCACCAGGATAAGGGCAGCAGATGGTCATATGCAAATTGCATAACCGAATCAGCCATGAAGATTGTCAAGCAGACCGGGCAGAACAGGCGCACCTGGGATCCCAAAGTAGCAAAAAGACCGGGGCCTTCAACGGGTTCTGAGAGTCTGGACAGCGAAAGATGACAAACCATCCCTCGGGAATCAAGCGCCATCGATCGACCGACCCGCGTTGAAGGATGATGATGACATCGTCTTTCTTCCTTCTTTTTAGGTGGGAGCGTATTCCTTTTGCTCCTGAGAGCGTATCCTTTCTGGCTTTCGGGTTCGGAAACATCCTCCTCCGTGATCCCCCATTCGAGACTGTGGTTCAGACAGAGTTTACCTTGAACATCCGAGAAGTATCGGGACTGCGGTTTCAATAATAAAAAATAATAATCATAGTATTAAACTGGGTTACTGGTCTTGAAACGACCCGACGGTTCTTCCCATGCGCCCACCAGCCTCGATCGTGACAATAGCATATAAACCAACCGCTAGACCGCGGTTAATCCTTCCTTCCTCACTTGCGCATTCCATTGCACCACCACTTCCGTTACCGCTCAACACCTCCTTTGCGACACGACGACGCCCATCGCAACTATACCACATCCCCTCACCTCTAAACTTTCTACGAACCAAAACAACACTCGCAAAAATGTCCTCCGCCACGACTTTCTACGACTTCGAGCCTGTCGATAGTACGTCCGGCCTTTTTCTCTTTCCCCGCTTCCCAAATCCCCCCTCCCTCCCCTCTCCAAACAAACCAATGAGCAAAAACCACCTCTCAACTAACCCCCAATCTTCCGTCACACAACAGAAAAAGGCAACCCCTTCCCCCTCACCGACCTGAAAGGCAAGGTCGTTCTCGTCGTCAACACGGCCTCGAAATGCGGCTTCACCCCGCAGTTCAAGGGTCTGGAGACGCTCTACCAGGACCTCAAGGCCCAGTACCCGGAGGATTTTACCATCCTGGGCTTCCCCTGCAACCAGTTCGGCAGCCAAGATCCCGGATCCAACGACGAGATCCAGTCCTTCTGCCAGCTTAACTACGGCGTCACTTTCCCGGTGCTGGGCAAGCTGGATGTCAATGGTGACAAGGCCCACCCTGTGTGGACGTGGATGAAGCAGGAGCAACCGGGCCTGCTGGGCATGAAGCGCATCAAGTGGAACTTCGAGAAGTTCCTGATCTCCGCCGACGGGAAGGTGGTCGGCCGCTGGGCGAGTCTGACCAAGCCCGAGTCGTTAAAGGAGACCATCGTGCAGGAGATCGAGAAGGCGAAGAAGGAGGGCAAGCTGGCGTCGCAGACTAAGGGCACTGCTACTACTGCTTCTGAGGAGACCCCTGCGGCGGCGGCTGCTCCTGCAACTGAGGCTCCCGCTGCGGGTGCTGAGACCCAGGCTTAATGATCGTAAGCCACGTGGGGTCTATCCGGCTTCGTGGGAAGGAGGGGGAAGTTGTTTCAACTGTGTGATACCAATTTCTTGTTTGTCGTTCTGTTTCCATCAAGTGGGTGATTTCCGGTGTGTTAATGGATTGATACTTGCTCGTCCTACAGAGATCCCTTGTTTTGTAATGATTACTATGTCTCAGACTGTAATGAACTCTTCAGATAATGCTTGACGCGACTGAGCCGTCCCACCAAAATCATGGCCATCTATTGTAATCAAGCAGCAGGACCATCCTTGGGAATCAAGTTGCGCAGCGACAAGTCGTAGACAACGTCTTCCACTTTCTTGACCTGCACAGCATCTCCGTTAGCCTGCCTTCCCTGGCCAACAACCGCGCCGCGAGACTTACACTGTACTTAATCCCATCGCTCTTCTTCCGCAGGATATCATTCTTCAGATTCAGCAGCTGGAAGCCAGCAAACAGCTCCTTGATGAAGTTGCTGATCTGCATGGGCCGGGTGTAGTCACCCAGGGTGACGGAGTTGACCGCCAGACGAGACTATATCAATTCGTTAGAAAACACAGCCAAGAACGATCAAGAGGGACCGAATAACACCCACCAGTTCTTCCACCATAGCAATAAGCGCAAGTAGGTACTCCTCAATCGTCAAATGGAAAGCATCCTGCTCCTTGAGATTGACAGGCACTGGGTGAGTAGTCAATACACCGGAACACCCCCATCTCAAACTAACCACAATCACTCACCACCGAGAAACTTCCCCACCTCCTCGATAGTCAAGAACGAGGCCGAGCTACCAGACTTGTACTCGTCCAGACCGCCCAGCCAGGCGCACAGCTCAATCGACGAGACCTGTAATTTTTACCATGAGTTCATCATCATCATCATCATCATCATCACCACCACCACCACCACAAGTCCTCCAGGACATAATGGCACCGGATTTGTGGGGAAGGGGGAGGAGAATGAGAGAGGGACAAACCAAATTCTGAAGCTCCCGCGTCCACACGCCATTATATTTATAGAAAGGGTGCCTATCCGCGACGGTCTTCAAGCGCGCAACCTCATCCCGCTGCGCGAGGATCGCCTTCGTCACATCGTCAAGAACAGGTTTCACTATCTACATCAGCAATTCCGTCTCCCTCACTTCCCTCCTTCACAGCCAGCCCAGCCCGGAGAAGATATTAAATACATACACTGCTCCGCCGGCGTAGAGTGCGCTCGCGAAAGGATAGCCTGCGTAGATCGTCCTATTCCCACATCATCAGAAAATCTTAATCTTTCACACCTTTGAACTAACGGATAGAGTCCCTAATCAGGTGTGAGGCGACAGAAAGAAAGAGGCAAATACCCTTCCGTGCAAGCGTCTGCACGATATCATGAAGTTCCTGTTGGAGAGATTTATATGTTCAGTTTGCTTGCTTTGCCCGTTTTTCTGCGGGCTTGGCGCGCGCGGAAAGCTTTCGTTCTTACATCGCGGACGGTGGCCTCTTCGTCGATTTTCGACTGGAGGTCTTCGAAGATTTGGTGGTCGATCATTTTGAGTCGTTGTTGAGCCTAGCTTAAGGTGTTCTTGTTGGTTAAGGTTGGTTGGCTCGATTGTGTCTTTGATCGTCGATAAGGTTGTGGTAGGAGGATGCCCAGTGGTGTTTGCTTGTTACGTCAGGCGGCGCTGAGGGAAGAAATTGTGGGGCAGATGGAGGAGATGGAGATTCTGTCCGCTCTGCGAGGTGCAAGTACTGTACATTGTAGAAATAAGGGGATTAAGTTGACCAGCTTGTAAGTACGGAAGGAGGCGAGAGGCTCATGGCATTAGTAACTTGGTCGATGTGTCTATTTCGTGGAGGTTGAAATTGCCTGCATTGTGATCCGCAACTGCTCTTTGAGCTCTCTGGCACTTCCAGTTTTATATTGCGGACGACAAGCGCCAACGAAGAACACGTACGACTACCTCTCATCAACCAATCTACTAAGATCCCAGCAATGGCCACATCTACCAATCCAATCCATTTCATAAACTCATTAAACCATATAAACCAAATGGAAGCAACCTCCACCACCCCGATCCATTACCAAGCACAGCACAGCGCAACAAAACAACCTCAGTACCGATACCTCGTCGAATAATCTTTGAAAACCCAAGCCAGTCAGTCAACACCCCTAAGAGCCACACAAAACACGAACAGCAGGGGAAACATACCCTTCGGACTAACGACCAGACCGCGCCCCTTCTTGGCGCCCTTGTAGATCGTCTCAATGATATCGATCATCTCCTGCTTATCCTCGAGCACCCAGTTCAACTTATTGTTGTTACCCGTGCCAAAATCGCACATCATGTGCTTGTTCCTATAAAAGAACATAATGGTCATCGGGTCGAAAAGCTCATACATGGTGTTGAACTCGGGCACCTCGTCGATGTCGCAGAGGTAGATCACGGCGAAGTCTGTGGAAATAGGTGAGTTACATGCGAAAAAACCTCACAACATTTCTGGGAGACGCTGCTGGTCCAGCCTGCGCAACCAAGAATATTGGACTTGGGCTGAGGTATTGGGAGAGCTATGTACGTACTCTTCACCCTCTCGGCGATCTTGAAGAGGACTTCATCCTGACGCATACCTGGTTCGGCGGAATTAGTAGCTGAAGTGGTAGGTAGTGAGGGGAATGAGGCTTACAGTCGACGTCGTGGTCGCGGCCGAATCTGATAACCTAGATGTTCCACCCATTCCTTCGTTAGTTATCAGATGTAGGGAGTTTTGAAATGCGTATGGTTAGATAGAATCCGGACGCACCACGAGTCGGTCTTCCTCGGACAGGATGGCCTGGTCGACGTGCCAGGCGGTGCGGAGATGCGGCAACACGACGGAACCCATGATGAGCTAGCTACTGATGTAACGACGGTGAGAATCGCACGGCGGTAGTTGCAGGGAAAGACAGGGAATGTATGGAGTAGTGCTGTATGTATCACGTGAAATATGAATATAGAAGAGCAGGGAACTGTGACGTTCGTTTACTTTTGCTCCGGCCGACCATGGAAGGTTCGAGGTGTCTCAATTTCAACCGCAGTTATCTATCTAGCTGATGAGTGGCGCGAAGTGACGAGCGAAGCGCCGCGTCGATTACAAGAGTTATTCATGGAGTTTTTCTTCTCCAATCAGTCGGCAAGCCGACCAAATTGATGAAAAAAAGGGGGTTCGCGTCGATTGGGGGTAGTGTAAGCCCAATGACACTGTGTGGTCCGACATGCGCAAGCACAGAGGTCAGACCACAGGGTACAAAAATAAGATTAATCAATGTTGTGTTCCTTAGAACACTTTCAGAGATTAAACTGAAAAGAACAGATACTACACTTGATCTAAGCCAAAAGGCAAAGAGAGCTGGAGAAGAAAAGAAAAAAAGTCTAAAAGATGGTGGGCGGCGCGAGATATTTATCCCCAGGCCAGAAGGCCCGTGCGCCGCTAGCTCACTAGCGTCGGCTACCTTAACCATAAGCGAGATCAAACTTACTGCCTGAGGCAGGAAAAAGCAGATGAGAGCCTCAAACACCAGGCCGCAAGAGACCAACATGCACATGATACGCTGAGCCCTAATCAACAAAAACAAGCCCTATCCATATTACCCAAAGAAGACTAGTGGGGCGCACTCGACCCTCACCAGCGAGATCTGACCATCCTTACCCTAGACGTTTTCTCTCCCATCTCCCATCAGGCGCAGGATACTCACCTCTTTGCGACCAGCTACTTTCTCTCTCTATCCCCCCGAGAAACCCACCCCCCCCTACAGTCACAATGGCTCCCGTTGCTGTATGTTTCCTTTCCACAAATCGCTTTGCTGTTCCCCCATGAGAGTTCATCTATCCATGATCGTTTTGGACTTCTCATAACGCCGGCGTTTGGGAGTCCAAGACGGCTTCGAAAATTTCACAAGTCACATCATGGATACATGAACCTCTCTATTTGGGATACCGACATTATGGAACAGTAGGCTAATGGTATCTTGTTTGCGGACAAATAGGCTCGTGGTCGCAAGGCCCAGAAGGTCACCCAGAAGGTATGTTAGATCGCAGGACCCGCATCTCAAGAACCCTTGCTGGTATAGTCCGAAACTAATCCTCCCGTTCAGTATGTCATCAACGCTTCCCAGCCCGTGAGCGACAAGATCTTCGACCTCTCTGCTTTCGAGAAGTTCCTCCACGACCGCATCAAGGTCGAGGGCCGTGTCGGCAACCTCGGCGACAAGGTCGTCATCTCCCAGGCTGGTGAGGGCAAGGTCGAGGTTGTTGCCCACATCCCCTTCTCTGGCCGCTACCTCAAGTACCTGTAAGTCTAACACACTTCCCAACATACCACCCGACGAACGGAAAAAGAGCCCGCGCTGACTGGTTTCCCACTCCACAGCACCAAGAAGTACCTCAAGAAGCAGCAGCTCCGTGACTGGCTCCGCGTCGTCTCCACCTCCAAGGGTGTCTACGAGCTCCGCTTCTACAACGTCGTCAACGACGAGGGCGAGGAGGATGAGGAGTAAATTCTCTCCTTTTAAGAGCATCGAACAAAAATAGACATCCTTCAAAAAACGCGGAAAAAAACAAACGACCAGACTCGATGAAAGTCTACTCCGGCTATTTGGGGGGTCTGCAAACGACAACTTGCTTATGCACTGGGGCTAGGATGGAATGAGTCTGGTTGGAGTATATAGGTTTGCGCATTGGGAGGGATTCCTGCATGGCAGCTCAACATGGACTGGGATAGCGGATATTCTTGCCTGAAAAGGTGATCTCTGCACTTGTCCGTTGGGTTTCGTCGCGGCTTTATCTACTCATGACGTTATGACTGGTAGATATGAATCAATGGAGCACTCCGATACTTAATCACTTTGTCTTGCACGTAGACGTATCAGCCTGGGTATCATATTGTATAAGGATAATTGCAGTATGGCAGTTTTGTATTGATGACGTTCAACGCCCCGGACTGGAATTCGCTCTCTTCTGGCCCGCCCCGGGTCCAAGCCTTCCTGCTGCTGCCCCGGCCTCAGCCCCTTCTGTACCTGGTGGGGGTACAAGCTTGTCGCCCTGGATCTGCCAACCTTTCGATTTCAATACCTTCCAGGTCTCGGCTGCCTTGACTCGAACCAAATCGCCCGTAGCAATTGCATCTTCCTTTGAATCATGACCAAGACTTCCGCCTGTTTGTATTTCCCGCTCGAGATGCCTTCGGCATAACGTCTTCAGACTCATGCGATTCGGTAAGCCCCGCGGATGCGGATACAGCATGACAGTATCAATGATTGTCGGGTGAATTATCCGACAAACATTCAGATCATTGTCGATCGCATGCCCGATCAGAGGCGTATCAGGTTGAAGATGGCGGAACAGCAGAGCGCGGGCTGCAGCCGGCGATTCAACAACCCTCAAGGCTGGCTCCTCTACCTCGCCGTCTTCATGTGCTGCCGATCCCGGCCCCTCCTGAAAGCTGTTATAGGGTATAGCCTTGTTGTAGTGTTCAGGGAAGACCCCGGAGAACTGCGAGTTCAAGTCCAATACTTCGCCCATTGGTCTGACGAGGACATCCAAAAGTGCTTTGCCCTGAGGCCAGCTGACTGCGGTCAGTCGGATCAATTCCAGGCCTAGCGTGGTATAGCCCATCTCACAATCAAAGCAGACAGGCTGGAGTGGCCCCTTGAATGGTTGTACTGGCGTCTGCGTGAATTGAAGAACGGAGGCAAGTCGTTTGGTTTCCGACACTTTGTAGACATGAGTCTTCCCTCTAGTACAACCGGACGAGGTGCCCAGCGTTTCATTACAGCAAGAATAGTAAGCTTCCTTGTGTCCTGTGATATGATCTGTTTGCTTTCTTGGAGGATAGAAGGGCTTCCCAGGATGATGAATGCATTCACCCCCAGACGTCAAAGAGCCATCTTCGCGACGGCCCGGGAAGACCTGAAACCTTCCACCGCACCGATCACACTTCTCCCAGCCTTTGGATTCGGCAACACCTTTCTTGGCGTTCTCGACCTCCGCATCTGATGGGGCCTTGGTGACATAACCATATTGTTCGAGACCTTCGACTGGCGTGACTAGTTGGCTTGCCAGTGCGATTTCCTCTTTAGCGCTTAGTCCGGTATTGAGAGTCTGCGGCTTCGACTGCTCTGCCTTGGCCTCAATCTTGTAGTATCGCTCATTGAGGTGGTTCTTGACTTCCGTAGTCCATTCCTCCTTGCTCATTTTCATGAGCCTGACAATACGAAGCTTGATGACGTTGGCATATATACTCGGGTTGCCTTTGGCGGTCTTCTCCTCTTCGTCTAAAGCCATTGTGATGAGTTCATTCGGCGTAAGAACAAGGTACTTGTCCCTGCTATCTGTGTCCTTTGCTAATTTCTCGTTTTGCGAAGCCATAGAAGCATGCAATTTCGTGAGGATAGCTAATCTTGCCCCGTGCGGTGCGGGCGCTTTCGTCAGCATGCGAGGATTCAAGCTTTCCCGTGGAGCCTGCCTCGGTGGTCGCGACTTCACTGCTGGGGCCCTTGTAGGTGTGGGTGTGGCCGTCTTCGCCGATGCCGATGCTGGCTTCGGCGGCGGAGACACTGTTCTGGACAGTGACTGCAACCTGACGGGCTTCGAGGGCGCCGGCGGTTGAGGTACTTTCGAGGAGATCAACGGCGCACTTGGCTCGAGGTCTGTGGCTTTAGGTAATCCTGGTTTGAATTCCCTCTTCAATAGCTTCGTTCCTCTTTCACCCGTATCTGGTGCCGCTGACGTTGTGAGTGCTGAATTTCCAAACATCGCAGCAATGTCAGATTTGGTTTCCGGCACATCTTTGCCGTTTGCGGCGATATTCGGGCCATCGCCAATTGAAGTATGTGAGTTGTGGGAGAAGATGCAAGTCAGCAGAGAGCAGTCCTGGCCCTCAGGACAAGGTATGTCCTTAAACAAGCCGAGGGGGGCGAACATTGTGAGAGATGAGTAAAGATGTGAGGCTTGAAGAGAGAGACGGGATAGAGTTTAAAATCATAGCCAAAGAGAAAGATAATCAGCGAATCTCACTGCTACATAGCAAGCATCAGATAGAAGCAATCAGGCGTTAATAGTCTTGTTGTATGGATAATTGACTCCGCGGTTGGCAGGCTGCGAGGGAAAAGCAAAGCGGCTAGTACTCAAGCTGGAACCAGGAAGTCACCGGACTGAGAGATCAGCGAGAGATTATATTTAGCAGCTGACCAAGATAGTGGGCTCTTTCGATCCTCAGCAGAGAATGCTTTGAGCAACAAAGAAACATCGAGCGAACTTCCATTCCAAATGGAAGGCGTTCAGAGGCCAGACTGACCGACTGCACGTGTCGGAGAAACAGACAGTGCAAAGGATGCAAACTCCCGACACGAACAGACAAAGACGCAGCTTTCGCCGATCCTCAATTTCTCAAATGACCGCCACTTTTGAGGCTTAGACAATCGACCGATCGACTTTCCTATGATGTCGATTCCTCCCTTGTTGCGCAGTGTTCAGTCCTACAATATGATGTTGTCTGCCACCGGCTCTTCTAGGCCAATTTATTCTCATCAGGCACCCACGATGACGTCGCATTTATCCGGGCTTAGTAAGCGCTCGCTGGCCTCCCTTCAACTAACTAGAGAATTGTCCTGGACGGGCGGACAACGAAGGAAGCAGCCACATGGACCCCCTAATTGCGCTAAAACCGTGCTTAAGTCCGGCGGCGACTGGCGGATCATGTCGAGTGGGCTATATTATCACTGCTCGTTGACCCTAATCGCAAGAGGAGACTCTTGATCTCACATTCGGACCATGGAGCTGGAGCTGGAGCTGGATAACGGCCGGACGCCGGCTGAGACGTCGCGCAACGCAGATCATCTCTGCGTTTTGGTTCATGGGTAAGACCGTTCAACAAGCCCGTTGATCGAACAGCTTGCTGATTGTCTTGCCTCGTCAGACTATGGGGTAATCCCTCTCATCTGGACTTTATCGCCACCTCGCTGAGGGATCGATTCAAGGAGGACCGCCTCCACATTCTGGCCGCAAAGCGCAACTCCGGGAACTACACCTACGATGGGATTGAGCTCGGCGGAGAACGCCTGGCGCACGAGGTTGAAGAGACCCTCGAGAAACTCGCCAAAGAAGGCCACAATATCCGGAAAATAAGTTTTGTCGGGTATTCACTCGGAGGCCTGGTGGCTCGATACGCCTTGGGGCTGCTCTACGCTCGGGGATGGCTCGATAAGCTGGAGCCCGTCAATTTCACCACCTTCGTTTCGCCGCACGTCGGGGTGAGGCTCCCGCTCAAGGGGACCTGGGGCTTCTTGTGGAACAACGTAGGCCCCCTCACGATCTCCATGTCGGGAAAGCAGCTGTTCATGATCGACACCTTCCGCGACTCCGGGCGCCCGCTGCTCAGCGTCCTGGCCGACCCGGACAGCATCTTCATCAAAGCATTAAAGACCTTCAAGCATCGGTGCATCTACGCCAACATTGTCAACGACCGGTCGACTATTTTCTACACCACGGCCATTTCGTCGACCAACCCCTTCCAGGACCTGGAGAATGTGCAATTCGACTACGTCAAGGGATACGAGCCCGTCATCATCGATGCCACCAAGCCCGTCTCCATTGTCAAGCCCGAGCGCCCGTCCTTCCTGGAGCAGCTCCAGCGCCAGATCACCAGTTTCTTCACGAATTTGCCCTTTCAAACTTTCTTCACGGCCTTCGTCATCATCGGCGTGCCCCTTTTTCTACTCAATGCGGTTGTCCAGAATTTCCGCAGTCAGCGCCGCATCCGCCGACACGAGGCCGCGCACTCGCGCCAGATTTTCGACCGCTACCGCGTCCCCGTCATTGTCAACGAAGTCCAGCACGTCGTCGAGGAAGTCTTCGAGAGCGCCGGCGCTCGTCAGCAGCCCGATTACCTTTCGTCATCGTCCACCACCACCACCACGACGCCCGCATCCGACGCCACGAAGAAACATCGAGTAACGATTTCCTCATCATCCGCGACCGACTTAGAAAGCAAGCTCGAAGAAGACGACATCGAGCCCCTCCTCCGACGCAGCAGTACGACCGACAGCTTCGAAAGTGCAGCAAGATTCCCCACGCTGGCTCTGACCGCGGCGCAATTCTCCATCATCGATTCTTTAAACGCGGTAGGCTTCCGGAAATTCCCCGTCTGGATCCACAATCACCGGCACAGTCACGCCGCCATCATTATCCGTGTACAGAAGAGGGGTTTCGATGAGGGCAAGGTAGTCGTGAAGCATTGGCTAGATCAAGAGTTCGAGATATAGACGTACCTGCGACCGAGTATTCTTTTTTTTGTCTTTGGGAGTAAGCGCGACCCGTAGATGACATGCCTCTATTCTTATTTGAAGCGCACGCTGCACGATACTAATTGTTCTATACAAAGTGTTTGTTTCATGGATGTATGTAGAGAAAAACTAGAAGTAGACAGACAAGAACTACGAGATGTACGACACCCATATGCTTTGCTTCCTTCTCGCACAAGAAGTCCAGGGCAGTACACGTAAATGAGTTCCCAACCAGGTAGTTTCTATTTGAATCCCAAGTATATAGTTTTCCAGACCCTCAACCCGCATACCATCTCAGTCCCGATGGTAACACCAACACCTCCAGAATCTCAGCCCCTTAGCCCTAACATGTCGTCATCACGACATAGCCCCAAAGATCAAGCCAGCAAGACATCTACAGGTTGTGTAGTGTAGTGGTTATCACTTTGGATTTTGAGACCTCACAAGTTCCAATAACCCCGGTTCGAACCCGGGCACGACCTTTCATCTTTTTTGCTTTTTCTTTTTGTGGAGGTGTCTTGCCGCTGGTCTTAGCGGATACTGCCTGCAGTGCCCTGATTGGGGGCGTAGCGCAGAGCATTCAAGTTACCTACGTTGAACCGATCGCAAAGCTTAGGCGTAGTGTTGCATACTGGCTCTGGTTGGAGGTATGGCTGACAAGAGTCGGTATGGTAGCTAGCCCGGGCTGAAACTTTTTCTATCCTTTATATAAATGCGGTGGACAGTCACTGTGGATTGGGTAAGTAAGTATCGCTACATACTGATCTGTTTTAGCGGGGGGAGAGGGGGATGTGGCTTGGGTGATTGGGATACCGGTTTGTCTCCTACCGTGAGAGTATTTAGAACATGGGATCGAGTGTTGGGAAGAAGATGGGGTAAGAGCGAATGGGATTGGTAGCAATGTATCTTTGTCATGCTTCACACTGGTATACACCCTCGGTGAATTTGACAATTGGAGATATTGATCAGGGAGACCAGGACAGAACTCTCGGACCAAGGCGTCTATTTACCCATTCTTAACATTAACTAGTTCATCCTCCGGTCACCATGGCTATTATAGAGAGATTCAGCGATACGACAGCCATGGCTTCATGGAGATCGGTACTACTCGCCCAAGAAAGTATTGGCAAGCAGAGATACTATCCGGAAAGCTCCATCCAAGGACAAAGCATCACAAGGAGACCTACGTGAGTAATGGGTACTTGTTGCGAAAGCTCAATAACTATAAGTACACAACTTGCACGCGGACTTGGACATGCTTCAGATGCGAAGGCGTACCTGTGTCCAGTATTAGTCTGAATGCGTAGTCCCACTCTCTCGACAGCGCTCGCACTTCCACGTACATTTGATATCTTCACGGCTCTAGAACAGATCCAGTCGAGGTCCGTGTAACACACAGCCATACGGTGAGTGTAGTCATGTACGAGCCCACTGACACTAGCGGTACTCCCTCCCAGCCCCAGACACTAGACAACGACGACATAATGCGGGAGATGTCTGATTGGTGGGCGATGCTCCCTGATGGCGACGCGGCGGACCGACCGGTACGGCTGGAGAACCCAACGTCGGAGCCTTCGCCTCTTAATCGCCCCAGGGAGCAGGGTGAAGTGCGTTCAATTCTCAGCAGTAACAGTTCGTCGGAGAATGGGCCGGACCCTAATGGTGGAAGGCACGGCGTCGAGACGGAGGCCGAGCCGGAGGGCAAACCGTTGATCATCGTTGTTTACCTCCCAGGGGTGGACGACAGAGACTGGCTACCACCGAGGATACTGTCTCCCACAGTCGACATGATATTGACTTGCACTATCGCCGGATTTGAGCGGTTAATCTGGGATCCAGAAAACAGATCCGGCGACGACCTGTCGCCTAGCCCCAACCCGCGACTGCGAGGGGTGGTCTTGACCACCCTGGAGCTGTTCGACGAAATGCCGGAGCTTACGCAGCATATCGAATACCGGCACCAGACGTCAGGAGCGTCGTGGCCGTTAATCCTGGCACCTGCGATGGCGACCCACGAACAGGACGTGGAAGCTGAACGGATTCTCAACGTTCAGTGGCGACTGCCCTGGCGGATCTCGGGCTGGACACGCGGCTTATGTTTCTTCGAGGTGACCCGCGAAGCCGAGGTGCTTCACGAACTGAACTTGGAAGACCCGTGGGAATCGACAATCGCGTTCTCCGGTGGAATTTTTCGGCTCCTAGGCGTCGAGCGGAATGACCAATTCTTGCAATTGGCGCCCGGAGAGCGCCTGCGTCGCCGCGGGTACGGGGACGTTTTTCGGGCCGTTGATCCCAGTTTTGTGCCCACAGACTCCGACAGGCTCGTATCCGACACCGGGGTGCCCCTGACCGAAGAACATGACGAGACCCTGTCCCTGGCGCCCGATTCCGACGAGGACCTGTCCAGGTTCCTGGCGTCCGGCCCCGACGAGGTCCTGACCGAGTGGTGCGCTGCTGCCCTGGACTCTGGGACTCGCCGCGGCTTTATAGGCTATCTAATTATGCAACCCGCCGTAATGCGTACCGTCCTGTCGATGTGTGGTATTCGACACGGGCATATTCACGACAGCCTTTTTACTCGTGACAGGGACCCGTAATGGTAGTGTGGTTGATTGTCCATCCCAGTCCCAGTGACCTTGTGATCAAACTCAGATATATCTCGAAAACACGTTATTCAATCTGATAATTGTTATCTTAGCCCTTCAGTAGCATAGCGTACATACTCTAGAGAGTGATATTATGCTTCATTTCGCTCATTTCATCGCATAGCAAGCATATCTCAAGCGTGAGAGGATTTGAGTAGCTGTGAGAAGAAAAGCCCCAGAATGGGTTGTGTATTAGCACAATTAAGACCGTTGTAGAAGGCCAGATAATAATCACCGGCTCGACTTCATGTCCGGCAACACAGCATCTCATATACTCTGGGCCTCTCACACTTGTCCATTAGCTGCGGCGGACGCTGTTAGTGTATAATAGGATCAAAGTCGCGAAAGGCCACTGCATCAATGTCTACCGAAGACTTAACGCTCAGCTTGATAGTTTTTTTTTTTTTTTTTTTTTTTTCTAAAGCGTTTCCAGATTCTATGCGCAGTATAAACACAGACCCGTGTTTATGGGAAGTGGTAATGCCTAACATTACTTCCAGCAACCGCCCTCCCCTCCTGCCCAAAGCTCTGTCTGACATAACAGCGCAGAGAATACAATGGCTTCCCTCAGAGTGTAATTCAGAACATTAGCAAGCAGCCAATACATCAAAACATGATATAACTTACCCGTTCTCAAGCGTATGTCTGGCTGCAGAAGAGTTCCGCGTGCAGACGAACAACCAATCATCTTACGTCACCAAATAGCGATGAGGATAGATTCTCACGCAGATGCTCACCGCAGTCAAGAACATCACAACTTCAAAAAGCGGGCTGAAGGACATTGAAACCACGGCGAAGACATATCGACTCTCGCCAAGTCTATCCTGAACATGTACCGATTTGATTTTGATCCAACAACACTGGCGGGCTCAGCTGGCGGCGGGCTACCGAGACCATGGTATCATCACTCGAGTGGATGGTATCGCTTAGTCTGGCAGCACCCTTTCCCCCGCCGACACTAGAGCGTGTGGTGAGATTTAAGTGTGGCGGGGATGACCGGGGTCTTGCACGGCGCTTGGGCCAAATTCCGCGCGACTGGCTGGGAGGTATCCTGAATCGGGATACAGAACTGTAGAATTCCAAAGCTGGAAGGTTTCTCGATTGGAATGTGTTTGCTAGGCGAGCCGAACACGCCCGGTGTCTCCTGGAGACCTCGTCTGCTCAACACGTTACCTAGTAGATAGGTTACTGCGGTGCGATTGGATAACCAAGAGCCCTAGGGATTCGCGGGGTTTAGTAGTCCTCACCTATTAGAGAGAGCTTGGAGAATTGATTCCCTGTTGACGAGTGGATATTGTGAAAGCGGAAGTGGTGCACAAGTAGTGTGATTTGTTGACTGACAGGATCCAAGCCTGCTGCTGCGCGGGCTTACCTGCGAGTAAGCGAGAGTGGTAGTGCATGACATCTTTGTGAGACTAGCTCGCCTTGCGGGATGAGCATCTTGGCTGGTGTAGTTAATAATGGCCGTCCTTCATTCGGGTCCTGTATATTGGCACCACGTGGGAAGAAGAAGAAAGAGGGGGAGTCAACATGAAGACGGCTTGATCGGAAAAGGTGGCCTGGGGTTGACGAGGGATTTAGTATTGGACTCCCCTTCCGACCACACAAATCAACACATTGCATACAGAGTACAGTAGGGGGATGTACCCCACGATTTCCCCATACAAGTACGCAAGTACACATGGCCGGCAGTGCTCAGTATGTGATCATCATGCATCGCTAGACTCCGGCCGAGCCTGTCCGCCCATCACGTCTCCACTATCAGACCACTGTCCCTCGCCTACAAGTAGATCTGGTGGGGTGAGTCTTGGAAATGATATCCTGTCAATTTGACTCGTGTGGCCGTAGTACTGAGTACTCGTAACAAGGATTCCCCGCACGGACGACCCCCTCTTCGAGTGCAGTGTGGCTGTGGAGATTGTATCATAATATCCATCGTTAACCGAGGCCTTCCGAAGTCTCCAGCGTGGTTGTTGTCAGCTCGTTAGGACAGAATCCTTGGTCTTGGCTTAGACCATGATTTTAGACATTCAATTAGGAAACATTTGCGAGGTATTAGGTGGTAGTAATTTCATAATATTTCACAACCATCTATAGTGGTAAGCGTTCGAAAACTAATCATGATGAAAGAAACCCCCACACGCCCGAAAACCCAAGCCAAGGTATCAATACTCCACATCCATCAATCCGAAAAGATTCTATCGTAATTTCACCTGTTAAGTGACAACTGGGTGGCAGACACCTGGAGAATCTGAAGCCAGGAATATGACTAAAGAAGATTCCCCTTCGAAGGAAAACAAGACGCTGCGCCTTGACTGATCAAAATCATATTATGCACAAACGATTAGGACAGAACTGTACTGGTCGTTATCTGCGGCAGAGTCATGGTATCATTAGTAAAAAAAGAAAAAAAAAAGAAAACATAGCTGGGGAGCCATCCCCATTACAACATCAAGCGTTGTATTCAATGACGGACGGCTGCGGACTCCGAGTCGATCCCAGAGTCGACATCATCCCCGGAAGTCACTGAATCTTGGCCGTCCTTGGACATCTCCCTCTCGATAGCAAACTTGACTGCATCAAATACATTGTCACAGATATGCTTAGGCGAGAAACGTGGCACGGTTCCTTCCTGGTAGACGCCAGTCTTGACAAGGATCGAGAACCAGTTGGTGTCAGTAGTCTTGTCAAACTCATTCGTACCCCGGACGTCGGACTCTGGGGTGTCTCCGATGAAGTACACTGTGCTTGGGGGCTTGTTGATTCCATGGCTGTCTTTTCGCCATTGCCGCAAGAGTCGAGTGGCAAATTGATAGGTACCCATCTGCGGCTTGCCGAAAGAGATTGTCGAGAGCTCCTTGCCAGTGACAGCTTTGTATAAGGCTTCGAGAGAAGCTCGCAAAGCTCCCATGCCGATGCGAGTGTGCTCGTGAGAGGTAGACCAAACCACATCATTGTGGGAGAAGAAGACCGGCGGTCCCTCGTCGAAGACCTCTGAACGAGTACCAAGACGTCCGTCCTTGGACATGAGAAGATCCAAGATAATCTGCTGATCACCGGCCCAGTCTCGGCTGTCGGCGAATACGAAGATTGCCTCGATTCTAGTCTTGTCGAAATCGATAACTCGAGAGTTCTTGTATTCTTCGTCGGTAAGCTTGCGGAACGGCGTGGTGTCATGTCGTGTCTTGATGATATCTCCCGGGGTGACCACATCCTTGAAGCCATAGCCTTCTGCTACAAGGCGACATTTCTCACCTTCACCACCGACGACCAGCACGGTACCATATCTTTCAGCCATCTCTCGCATCGGAGTGTGGCCACAGATGAATTGACCGGGAGAGACATCCAAGTCCAACTGGCGACTGAGATCCAAACATCTTTCCTCTTCGGTTTTGCCGCCGCCATTGGTCACGAATATGTAGGGACTAGAACAAGCACAGTCAGCTCAGCCAGGTCTTGAACAGATTGATAACAAATCATAAGCAGAAAAGACAGAAGAGACATACACACGAATCCCGTATGGGTTATCGCCATTGATGTACTTGAGAGCAGCCGCCGCTTCGGGGATTGCTTCTCCTCCTCTGATGAGAACGCCGTCGATATCGAAGCCCAGGGCGAAATTATCGGCGGTGGTGAAGCATTGCTCAGAGACCGGAGAGGCAACGCGTGGAGATCCTTCCTCAGACGAAGTCTCGACATCAAATTCATGCTTGTCCATTTTTAGTGTAGTGGTTGTGTTGTGAACATCGCTGGAAGCCATTAAATGCTTGGGAGGGATGGTCACACTAGGGCCGCCATAAAGGTCGGCCTTGGAAGCGTCCAGGCTGGACAGCCGGCATACCCTCTGGGTACCGAAACCGTCTGTAGTAGTCATTGCGGGTAGGAAAGTGGAACACAATGGTCGGGGTGGCGATGGAAGCGTGGTGGGTGGAGTACACTGTGGGCCCGCGAACAAGAACAAGAAACGGTCGACGATTAGCTGCCCTGAGCTAGCTAGACAGATCGATCAATCACCGAGGATTTGCCCCTTGAGAAAACCGGTCTCCGTTGCGAAGCTTTCGGAAAATACTGAGAAAACAAGACGATCGCTGGGTCCTGAAAAAGAGCCAGAAATTATCTCACAAAGATGCTTTCTTTCCACGCAGTCTATTATGATCGAGAAGTTCGACACACAATTTGGAGTGGACACAGGGGTTCACAACGGAAGGGCCGCAGCGTTGCCAGGCAGAGGATGCAATGAAGGAGGATAGATATTGGGGGTTTAAATGGGAATGAGGAGAATCAGGGATCTGGGTGAGAGTCGCATTGGATTCTAGCCCATTCATATAGGAGAGCAAATGTGAGCAGGTGGAAGGGAATCTGGGATATGTGCTCCAGTTGAGGCACTTCGCAATTGGGACAAACCATGCAGCCCGTGGCACCGTCATCGACGAAAAAAAGGCTCGATCCTAGTGGTGAGTTGAGATTCCTGGTCTGCGGTGGTTACAATCGCTGGAAGCGAACCCCACCGTAACCAAAGTTTGTCATTCTCAATGGTGAAGGCCTAAGCATGATGGACTATAGTTACTAGTTAGTTGAGTACGGCGCGGGTTGTATCAGACTTCCACTCCGCCCCATAGTTATCATGCCTGATGATGATGTTGATGGACAGGGCTGAGGATCTGATTCGTTCCAACGCCGTGGTCGGGACACCAAACATGTCGGAAAGTTAACGATAACGAACAAGGGACATGCATCAGTCCTATAGAGAGGGCAGTGATGCAAACCCGCTCTTTCGTGTACGGACGGTGGATGACATTCGTTCATCCATTCCACCTGAATTTCCGCTGCAGGCCGGTTTGAGGGGGTTCTGTCATCACCGTACTCGACGATCAAGCGAAAGTCGGACTTGATATCATAGAACAACCGGCGTGCGTGGTCGAGAACGGGGAGATCCAAGGGGTAGGAAGAGGAGAAGGTCAAAGTGGGGGAGGGGAGACTGAGGAGATTGAGTCGTTGACATCAAGCTCGACTACTAGTTAGTTGAAGAAAGAGGTATTGTTGATACCAAATAAACATTACACAGTGCAAACCGATTCTCCTCCATAGTAGCCACGCTGGGCCACGAAGCGGTGAAGACAATTCCGGTAAGCTCAATACACGGTTTACTTGTCCTACAACATATGGTTCTAGACAAAGGCAAAAAGTACGTACATGGCGTTTTCGACCTTAGTAACATTCATCATGAGTGGAGTGGTACAACCATGCTATGAAAAACAGCAGTAGTGATACTATGAAATCAGCACTGACGTTACACTTCATTTATTGCTTCATTTTTTATCCTCTCTCCATTTTTTTTTATTCTTTTATTTCCCTATTCCCCTGACCCGGTACCTTAAAACCTTCTGCCTAAGATAATGTCTCTGTTGCTTCTATCCGGTTGGATAGTTTCTGCCTCACTGCCTCAGGACGGGTCGCCAACTGACGTCATACACCCGAGAGGCTCCGTCCTCACTTTTCCGACTTGCCGACTCCCTAATCATTCATTCATTCATTTCACATGAATGGGTTGACAGCCTGTTTTCTGTCCGTCCTCGGTTGACATTCCCAAAGCCTGATCTGATATCACCGCACCCACTCATCTCCAGATCCTAGAACTTGTCTCATGTTATTCGCCCATGGGGGTTTGGTGTGGGTCAGGTCACATCTCGGACACTGGGACACTGCAGCTCTCATCTCCCACCCTTTGTCTGCCAGAGATAAAAAAAAAGAGGGGCTTGCATTAGTGTTCTTGTTTCGCAGCTACTAATGATGCGACTAGTCATGTACTGAGTAAGTCAACAAGCGTACTGCGTGTACGCCATATGCATGCTACACTATACGGAGTACTGTAGGCATGAGTTGAGCGAGCCGCAAGCAATCATGTACTGATGATAACGCCGGGCCCTACTTTTGGAACAGATGATTATAAAGTGAAAGTCTGGATATACAATATAGATGAAAATCATCTTTAATTTCTTTGTTCTTGGTGTTGGGATCCTTTTCTTTGAAATTATCCAGAGAAAAGCGAAGCTCACACTATGGTGAACAAGATCAGCTTCTGATGAGGACCGCCGATCTTGATTGACATGAACCGCAGTGACAACTACAATAGTAGCGACCCTGCCCCTCCAGGCTCCAGGTCAGTAATACCATTCACCGGCCAGTGCATAATTCTCAACAGGCTGGCAAATCTTCCGCCCGCGTCGCGGACTCATGCTCAGGTGTCCACGTTTGAACTCGTCGCTCTGCGCACTATAGAAATAGTCGTAAGCTTCACGATGACCCTCATAAGGACTTAGGAGCATGTTCAGGAACGTTGGCAGGATTGTCCCACCAAGGGTCCTGAAGTCGGAACAGAGCGGGTAGAAACCAGTGGGCTGGCACTTGAGCCACACGGCGAACTTGCACAGCTGCTGCTCCCACGGACTCCTGTACATTGCATCGTTTGGACGGAGGTCTCGAAGCATATGCCAGAACATTTGTTCGATGAAGGCTTTGGGCGTCGCGATCACGACCCCAATCTGCCAGCGGCCGACCCACCGCTCCGGTGACCCGCCCAACTGGTCGGCTTGCGGGCTGGGAAGTAGCGGACTGTTCGTTAGCATCCAGGCCTCGTTGTTAACATTGGCGAGGTCATCCGGGAGGGGAATTCTGCCTGGGACCTGTTCCAGGAGGTGAGATTTTCTCCAGGGGTTGAAAAGGCCCCTCTTCCACGGTCCGCTGGGAGGGATATGGTAGTGCTGGGAGGAGAGGAAGTATTTGTCCTTGATATCTGAGGCTTCACAGTATGGGTCCCGACAAGGTTGAAAGCCACGTTGGTGGAGGGCATACACTGCTTGAGGAATTATATTGTCGTCTAGGACCAAATCAATGCTCCGTACTGCAACACTCATACCGTACACCCTAAGGGCCAGGTCCCCCACAAGGGCACACGGCACCCCGAAGTTGTTGAGCACATTTATGAACACTACCTCTAATGGCGGCGGCTGAGCTATTTTGTCCGTTGCCTCATCCTCCTGTTCGGCCTGTTCGGAAGACATTATTCGACGCGTTTGTCGAATGCGAAGTAGACCTGCTTCTGGTGTTTGGGCGCTAGTAATACTACACTCCCTCCAGTTTTCTTCCATCAGCCCTTATATAGACACCCAATACTAACCATATCCAGGAAAGTATCATCAAACATTAACATTCTAGAAAAAGTGATTTCGGGTTCTCACGGGAAACAAAAGGAATTTACCCTTTCAGACTGAATGAGTCCTTTGTTGTTGGTTCACGACTTGCCGGGGACGGAGGAAAGTTCCTTTAGACGGGAGTATGTCTCGCTCTACCAAACCCATCAACATATCAGAACTTGCCATAATGAGTGCTTGATATAGACGATATGGATTTGCCACTCTACAGCGACAAGTCGAAATGTCTCAACCAACGCAATTTCAGAGTGTATATGCATGTGTATATAGACAGATCGAACAGTTTATAATGTACAAAAAACATCTATCCGACAATGAACCAAAAGAAAGATACAACACAGAAAAGGGATGGCATGCTCACTACCCAGAGCGAGCATTGACAGGGCTAATCAATCCACCTGGAGAATGAGATCCGAGCCTCGCCTGGACGGCGTCAAATTGCGCTCGATTGGGACCGGTTTTCTCGGTATATGCTTCCCTTTCAGACTAGCGGCTGATGATACGGAGTCGAAGGACGACCTGCGTGCTTGGACTCCATACCTCGAACCATAGCCGTCGTCACCATGCCAGGCACCACTAGGCGCAAAGGGCCCTGTCGGCTCCTCGTAGGGCTCGGGAGTGACCCGACGGATCTGTACTCTTCTGATATCATCCTGTCGCACAATCCGGGGCCGGGAAACAATTTCTTGCGCAGGGCTGACCGACCTGGAGAGCGGCATGCGAGGGAGGCCGACGGGAATCCGGCTGCCAGCTGATGTTTCATATTGCCAGTTAGGAACCTCAAGTGTTGGGGTCCTGATTTCCCGCACCGGAGTCAGAGGCCGAAGACTCCCTGAATGGCGTGATTCGCACCGAGAGCTCTGAAGCCCGTCGCTAAACGTATGGTGAGAAGCTGGGTCTCCTCCGTATACCAACCGCCGACCTCCCTCCGGGCTATCGTCAAGATAAGGTGATGCTGTAGCCGGTCTTGTCTGCCCAGCATCACAAACAGGCCAGTATTCGTCTGTATAGTTTTCATGACTCAGTCTCGGGGAACGATGTGAGGAACTACCCAGTACATCGGTCGGGTGAGGTGCCGCCTCGGCGGGGCTTCCTGTCCTCGATCTCTGGTAGCGGTTCGGTCCTCTCAGAGCGAGCTTCCCGTCTTGCCCGTCTCGAAACCCATGCAGCATCGCGCGCGGATGCGCCGGTAATCCAGCCATCGGAGGTCGATGATGAGGTCGGCTGGATTGTGGTTTACGCGACCAATTAGAAGGATCTTGATTCATCCGAGGACTGCCCAGGAAACTGCGTGGCTTGGTAACATCCTCCTCGAACAAAGTCCCAACGCTACCGGGTCGCTTTTGCCGACTCCATCGAAGTGGCTCCGGATATAGCCCATATGTTGGCTTATCTGGAAGTAAGCTCGAGAGGGTCCGCGGGGTTGAATGCGCCACTGATGCCTCCATGTCGGAATTAGAAGAGACGGCAAAGCCGATATTGTGAGCACTATGTAGCTCCATGGAATCGTTATTATACCGATCGCGTGGTGCGTCGACGACAAATGTTGGATTATAACGTCTCGGTTCGAACGGAGTTATCAAACGTGACGTCTCCGAGTCTCTGTCTGTGCCACCAGGCATAGGCCTAGGCCCTGTTGGCCGTCGGGGTGGGAATGCGAAATCTGGAGGTTCTGACATGACCCCTCCGATTTCGAAGAAGTTTCGATCTTTGGTCTCTGTATCCCGATGCTTGTTCTTCCTATAATAGAATAACATCAAAGCTCCGATGAGGAAGAATCCAGTCATCCCAGAAGCCACAGAAATGCCAATGACCGCACCAGCGCTAAGCTTACTGTGCGTAGCTGTCGTAGCGGCGGCGGCGGCGGCGGTCGAGTTATGGCTAGTAGTGGAGGTACTGCTGAAGGTGGCCCACGTGCTGCTAGTCTGGTGACTCGGGTCAGATATAGTGGTAGGACTGTCGAAAGAAGTGACAACGACAGAGGTAGTATGTTCGGTTATGGTATGCTCGGTCAGGGAAGGTCTTGAAGTGGATGATACCCTAGAGGTAACACCGTGTGATCCGGAGGATGTGGTAACTACCGTGGTTGCACTATGAACCGACATAATTGTAGCCGTTATCGTTGCATGAGTCCGCGGTAAAGCTCCCGATACTGAGTCACAAATATCATAGAGATCAGACGAGAAAATGGTGTTGACAGAACACAGTGACAAACTGCACCGAAATGCAGCCTCACCCAGTGTATAGCCGCTGGTCGTATTCGTTCGACATAAGCAGTCGAGACTCCATGCTTGTGGGCACGCATCATCTCGATAATCGTTATTGATGAACTCGTCAACACACTGACGAGCACATCTGGGTAGTAGACTGGCAAGGGACGGCGTAGTCGCGGTAGGATAGAGTTGCGAGGCAGAAGCAAGGCATGAGATAACTGATAGTGCTGCTAAGAGTAACCCTTGGAAAAGAGACAATAACATTTTGTGTCAACCTAAGAACCCTGTTTAGCATCTCGATTCTATGGTCGTTCAAAGACTTGAGAATGCTTCCTTACATCAATCTGGACACTGCAGAGGAACTTCTGCCTCCACAGTCATCAGTGAAAATGTATTACCATCCTAATCAAAGATCAAGACAAAGGCGCTGGCAAAGGGCATTCAGTGCTCGAGTGAACGACCTGGTCTTTGACACCAACTCAAGCGAGTGAAAGAACATGGCAAACTGATGTCTTGGAAAGTCGAAGCGTCGAGGGGTAGGGGTAGCCGTCGCATTTCAGGGACCAGCGCAATGCATTGTTTTGCCATCGCCCTGTCAACGTGGGCGTCAAAAGAGACACGGGATTCCGTCATGGTGCTGAATGGCTGTAAAGCCAAAAGGCCGAGACCTGAGACGATGACAGTGAGACTGCGCCCCCTGTAGGCGCTTTGGTGAAACACGGCGATATTGTCACAAATGCACTACACGTAGTCAACACATGAGGTTTCTTCAGCATGATTAGCGCTTTTGACTAGTTGCGGGGCTTGAAGAAAGCAATATTGATGCGATACGCGCCGCGTTAGCGCCGATGCTGCAGAGGGGCTGAAGGAATGATGTCAGGTCAGCTGACTTCAGGCCTTCAGGGTCTTTGCGCCGTTCGCCGACAGACCAGTCTCACGAAGCATCAATGTCTGTTGTCTGTTTCTTTTCGAGTCGCTGACTGTATCTGAATATGTTTATCCTTGGGTCTTGTCTCATTAGCTGGATTACTCCCCCAATTACCACCTCAGCGTCGTTGGAGATCGGCAACGCCTATTATTCACTGTGAGCGGAAACTGTGCCGCCTGCAATTCCGTACGATGCATTGCATCCACCTACAGCTTGCACAGAACGATGGTCTTGAAAAGTAGTTTAAAAATTGCCATTAATCATTAGAAGCTGATCATTGCCAACGGTACAAGCAAAGCCCAGTGTCACAATGAGCTGGTATCATCGAAAAGAAAAGAAGCGACAGAAGAAAACGGCCATCAGAGACATAGGGAAATAAGATAGAAAACATTCCGACCCCGGCGCAATTGTGTTTCAGCATGGCATCTCCCTTCACGGAATAGATAGGAACCAGCAGCGCGCAGGAGCAGGCGGGTAATTGGCGGCATCAAATTAGGCTAGACCCGGTCGGAAGCTCACGGAACAATTAATGCTGACAACAGCGCGGGTCCGCCCCCTCTTATCGATTTGAGATGATGGTTGCCAATATATGGGAATTACAATCGTGGGACGAAGAATGCCGGTCGACTGAACCGGGTAGTCGAACGCTGGATAGACAAGCAGACGGTCTAGTACTTGAAAATGATGTAACTACAGGCGCTAGTCAGCAATGGCTTTCGAAGTAACCGCCCAGCTAACGGTAGCTAGTGGTTGCTAGTGGTTAATGGGGACGTACAGCGCGTGGATAATACCGGGCAGCCAACCCAGGATTGTCAAACAGATGTTGATCAGCAGATCAGCACCGCATCCGCGCTCGAGGAAAACTCCCAGAGGAGGCAGGATGATCGCAAAGATGATCTTGCAGACGTCACTACCCCAAACCCGCGTTAGCTATGCTTCCTTCTTTGTTGAGTTGGAGGCCAAAGGAGCTGCCAAAGTTGGGCTGCTGCCATTGTAACCAGTTCACACCGGCCGGCCTGATAACTGGTCGCTGGAGAAGTGACTTACGAAGCAGTGAAAGGCATGGTGAATCGGAAAGTTGGGTGACTGTCTTGGAAAGGGTATCGAAAGACAAATCAACGAGGATGACAGTAGATCGTTGGTATCAAAGGATTGATGGGAGTGAGTGAGTGAGTACTTGGACGCGGAGGAAGAATAGGAAGAGAAGAGAAGAACAAGAGAAGGGAAATGAAGGAGCGGGACCGGGGCAGGAGTCTTTTAAATTCTGGGTGGGCAAAGCAACTGGGCCTGCACCGACCACGACCACAAACGGGGCAGGGCGTACCTCCTCGCTACTAGTAGCCTAGTATTACTATCTACTAAAGCAATGACTATTCCTAGAGTTTTCTACTAGTGGTAGAATACTCCGCCAAGAGCTCCAAGCCCGTTCATGCAATCCAGATGATATGATGATTGATGATCTACTTTTACTTCTTGGTTTCTTTTCGGTATGACGGCTTCGTGGAAGACATGCTACGTCATACTTGCTCAGCCTGCTGTGGCTGATGCGAAACCCCCGTTACCTATTGGTCTGGGGCTTGAGATGGGCAGCGCAGCATCAATCCATCCAGGGATCGAACGAGCCACCGAGTGCGGTGACTTTTTCCAATGTCGTCCGGCAGTCACAAGAACTTCGCTCGGTAAGGGGTGTTTGTCTGACCCTTGTATGTACTGTACATACAGACAGGTAGGTCCCGTCTGACTCTTTAGAGGCCTACCTACTATGGAGTTACTCCGTACTAGCCGCCGGCTTTTCTCTATTTGAATCTCTCCCTACAATAAAAAACCCTCTTTCTATTCCCTTTCCTTTTTTCCCTTGTACCCTTCTTCTGGGTTCTCTAATCTTGTTGCCTGGAATACGCTTGGCATATCCGCCCAATTTTTTGCCATCCGCGGTCGGCTGAGAGACTCAAATCTCGGCCAACTAAGCGAAACCCGATTGCATTCAACCTGAACACACCCGATGCCTGCCTATTTTTGGATGGGTCACTGACTGGTAGTAAGGTAATTTACTAGTCGGGCATCTCGTACATTACACCCTAAAATGTCCCACTACTCAGCCCTGGAGTCGTACCTCAGTACTTCACTGAGACGAGGGTCAGCAAACTAAGTTGTGGGCCGTACAGCCCTACCGCCAACCTTAACACGAATCATACCTTGGGGTATACTCGTAGCAAAACACCCGCATGAGCTGTCGGTTCAATGGTCCACCACCCGTCACCGTTCATTTACATGTAGCTGGGTGGCTCTGCTGTGGCTAAGTTTGCCTTTTTGCTATCTATTTTGGGAGGAACACAGGTGATATCATCGCACGTGCATCTTACCACCATCCCAGACGCGTCATCCAGGCCACATTCTTTCAACGATGTTCTGAACGTCATTACCACGTATCTTGTGCATTTGATGCTATTATTCGTACTTAGTAAAATAAAACTATTGTGCCACTGCCAAGAACACTTTCTCACAAGTGATTATCATTTCTTCGGAATAAGTGGATCTCAAGAGAGCTTGACACTACAATGACCACACGTTGTCGCACTGAGTAGATCTAGCAGATGCCTCCACAATGAGTTCAGAGTACAGCGCAACACAGAGCCAGTAATCGATACCGTGTTACTCTTGTGCAAACACAACGCCCCTGTATCTAGACTTTATAGTTAGCAGATATATGTGACTAATCGATCTCTCGAATCACCACCTAGTCGTTGAATGTACTCGTGGATAGGGCTGGACTGCTGCATGAGTTGTCCTCGATTGCTAGCTGTGATGATTAGGAACACCCTCCCAAGCCTGTTTGACAGTCAGATGGGCGGACGCACATCCTCGCATTTGGTTCAACCTGCATATTCAGGAACGAACCCTTCCCTGCATTGATCTACATAGTCACATCTGTCATCCAGTCACCCATGGACTTAGAGTGAAGAATTGTTTGAGAAACATAACATTACGGCACATGATGTCATGGCTGCCCCGGATTATGCAAACCAGACGAAACAAGCTTTCTGCGTCTCCAGCTCCCTTGGTACCATGGCCCATGATTGATCCATTCGACCGGCCTCTGGAGACTCTAAGATAACCATGCACGCATCCGGTATGCACAGGGCCCTGATCGAAATGCCTTAGACACCGACGTGGCAGGCTGCCGTTCATACCTATTCAAACTGGCGACCACGGGCTCCTGTGATGCCTGCCCTTGAACCCGAAGTCTTCGACGTGCACATTATATGCTATGGGCGATGACACAGTCGGTATGCGCATCCGTCGGCAGGTTGTAGTTATATATAGCTCCCAATGGCCAAAACCAGTCCACCCAGGTTCTCTCTGTTGGCGTTCCTTAGCAATCCGTAGATTGCGCGGATCGAGAGCGCATTGTATACGGTTATTGCGAGTCACGTTTCCTCGAAGTTCAGACGAGCTCAGTCATGCTGAGAAACCTCCTGCGTATTCGAGGGTACCCGAAGTCAGTCGTGCAGTGCGTACAAGAAGTGACCAGATGTTGTGGCTTTGGAAAATGGGAGCGTCTTGGATCTTGTTGCTGAGATGTCGAGCTGATAGAATTTCCGGATCTGATCATGTCATCTTGCCTGTGCGATTGAATCCGATTTGTAACACGTCACGAAGAAGCATTGGATAGCAATGCGTAAAGTAACGTCGATTTTGACTGCTGGCCTGTCAAGAGGCAGCTACAGCAGAGTGATCTCCACTCGACACCACCTCCCACCTCCATGGCTGACGGGCAGATTGGGTCTGGGCGGTGAGCTTTCTAAAATCTGCCGCTCTCTCCGCATTTCCCTGCTGGAACTGATTTGACAATCGACCTGAAATGTTTTTATAGAAGGGTCGTTGACTGGTTAAACAATCTCTCATTTCAGGCTGGGGCATCCATGCTGCTCTTATGTCACTAATGCTCGGGTTTGCACCGCGCTCGCTCCCAGCACGGCTGGCTTGTCGCCTCCATACAGACCGGCGCATTCCTTCCATCACTAGAAGGTCGGTCGCAAACACAGCTTCCTGTGCTCGCCCCATAGCCTATACTTGGCTCACGCACACCCCGGGTGCAATTGTGCGTGTCTTATCCCCCATTGAAGACGAAGTTGACCAACAACCCAAAAGACCTCAGTCGAAATTCTCGCAAGTACGCCTCCTATCGCCGAATCTCTACCACGATCCGATTATATTCCTATCTTCCTCGTCACTACCGCCTTCGCATCATGGATCGACTTGTCGTCCCACACATTCCCGGAACAATGGATGAATCAATTCTATACCGGTTCTACCGATCCGGTGCATTCCATATTTGCGATTGTCGATAAGCTTCCGGATACCCGACCCCAAGCATCGGAGGCTAGTGGATTCCCCGGCGCCCCGGAGGCAGACGGAATATCGGTACTATTGGTAAATCGGGACAATGTACTAGGCCAGATTGCTGCGGCTCGTCGAGTACGGAGCACAGAAGCCACAGAATCCGTCCTGGTGTTTTCAATTCCGACAAGCGATACCCAAGCGCCGGATAAAGCATCCCGAAGGTCACTCCATGAAGTAGGCCTGCGACTTGCAAACACGATTTTTATCAATGGGAAAGAGAACACTCTTTTTGGAGCGCGTTGGGAATACAATACTACGGCAAAGAAGTATACTCTGGACAATACGCTAGACCTCTCGAACTGCATAGTCACCTCACCAGCAACAAGTCTTAGCGATGACTTCCAGCTTCCATTATATCCTGTTGGGCATCGAAGAAGGGTTATCTCCAGCATGGGGAACATTCTCCGTCAGCTATCCAAACATACAGACAACCATTCGACGGATCCGATGCCAGCTTCTTTCGAGTTAGAGAAGGATCTCCCCCGCTACATCACGGAACACAACATTACTGATCAACGGGTCTCTGTCTGGGCTCTAATTGAGACAACTGAGGAGGGCTATACAGCAGGAACGAATGCTTCTCGAGAAAGCCTCATCGAGGCGATTCGTAAGGGCGGCAAACTCCACCGCGTGATGAGTGGTGGGGGTGGATGGGGCAAGAAACAGGGCCTACTATCTCTCGACCCTGAGATAACCTTTATGGAAAGAACTAAGAAAGATAGGCTTTTAGGCCTCGAGGCACTCTTCACTACGGGCGATTCGAATCTCTTGTCAGATGCGCCGCCGCCGCCGCCGCCGCCGCCGTTCGAGATGCGCGGATTTGGGGAGGATTTGTCCACTCTTTCGCAGGCTGCGGGGCCTGGCGACTACGTGCAATTCTTCGTCTCCGTAGAGCCTAGTCAGTCGGGCTGGCCTGCGTCTGGAACAGGAGCCAATACTTTCCACTTCGGCGTAGTCTCGGATGCCGAGACTGTTCCTTCACAAGAAGGGTCTGACGGGCAGAAAGACCTTGGAGTAGTTCCTGGCCAATTCGGTGGACTGTCGGAAAAAGCTATAACCTACATGCAGCCTTTGGCTGGAACCGGGCCTGAGGAAGGCCAGCAATCGAGTTCTAAGTTCGACATCCCTGGTTGTCGGGTGGCATTAGAGCTAGACTGATACAAATGGTCCTCAAGAGTGTAAGATCATAATTAAAAGGGCTTCGCATATCAATTCTCTAGTCCTGGTTGTAGCATTTATCTTCAGTAATTAAAGTAGATGGTGTTGATGTCAATCATCGAAAGGCGGGAAGGCGCCAAGCCGCAGGTCACGTGATAGCACAGATGGTCGGTCAACCTCTCCGAAGCAACCAGCGTGTTCGCCTTCAAGCCTCCATCTCCGTCTCAGCTCTACCACGCCTTTGCCTCATCTCATCGCTGTCGACGCAGCCTCGTTCTGTCCTACTCTCACTTCCCCCGGCTGTCTCTGTAGCTTCATTTCATATTTCCAAGCTCAAACGGCCACTCGAACCATCGAAATGGCTACCGAACTCTGGTACGTAATCACCCTGGTTGACTCCTTTTCCCAGCATTTAGATGCATGGCTTGGACGATAAGCTATCGGTCTTGCCTATCAGTGTATTCTTTATGGACTGTTGCTAATCATTTTTGTTATAGCCCCGTCTATGCTGTGAGTCTCTCGCATTCCTCATCGATGTTGTGCTGGAGCTTGGTGGGATGGACCATCGGGTCCTCCACAACCGGGGCAACGTCACCTCACACGGATAGATCTTCCCCTTGTACATATAGCTGATTGCCGCCTGTTAGCCCTTCTTCGGTGCGCTGGGTTGCACCTCAGCCATCGTCTTCACTTGCTTCGGAGCCGCCTATGGAACCGCCAAGGCTGGTGTCGGTGTCTGCGGCATGGCCGTCCTCCGCCCTGATCTGATCGTCAAGAGTACGTTGGAAGCCTTCCCCCGGTATCAGCTGTAGCTGTCAAGGAGGGAAAAAGTTCTTGTTGCAGTTTAACTGAGAGCTGAACTGACTAACGCAATGTGATAACAGACATCGTCCCCATTGTCATGGCGGGTATTATCGGTATCTACGGTTTGGTCGTGTCCGTCCTCATCGCCAACGACTTGGGTCAGAAGGTGCCCCTCTACACCGGATTTATTCAGCTGGGAGCTGGTCTCGCTGTCGGTTTGGCCGGTCTGGCTGCTGGGTATGTTCCTCTAGCCCCGAATCGGATAACTCCAGAAACTAATTGTTGGCCTCCACAGTTTTGCCATTGGTATTGTGGGTGACGCTGGTGTCCGTGGAACTGCTCAACAGCCCCGTCTCTACGTCGGAATGATTTTGATTCTCATTTTCGCTGAAGTCTTGGGTGAGTCTGCCAAGTCCATTTGACTTACTCTTGATTTCACCGCAACTAACCACCGGCTCTCCCTTATCAGGTCTGTACGGTCTTATCGTCGCCCTTCTCATGAACTCTCGCTCGAGAATCGACGCCACCTGCTAAGCGAACGAACCCTATGCTCGCCCGCCCGCTCGTTCTCTGTGAGACATGTGCGCGCGCAAACGGCGAGGGCAACGACGAAATGTGAACAAGAATCCGCGTAAGCGGTCCCCCGTCGTTGAAGCCTACTGTTCCCTGTGTTACGAACCCGTTTTTATACCGTGAAGCGCGGATTTGGTCCAGAAAGCCATTCCCAAGAAAAACATGAACTTTTAACGTGATGTTGTCTGTCTGTGCGTGGTGTTGCTGTCGGAAACATTCCCTGGGAATACACGTTGCCGACACGTGGTGGCGAAAGGGGGAAATGCGTTCTGCTTGAGGTTGCGAGTGAGAGGAGGAAATTGCTATTGGATAGGTATATCAAGTGTCCTCTTCTTTTCTTTTGCCCCTCGAGCAGGAGGAGAGATATAATACGTCTGTAGACTATGAGGATTGGGAGGAGAGGTGGCGGTGGAGGGCAATCTTTGTATCGGTTGGTAGATATTTGATTTTACTATTGCATGGCTAAAGGTTTGTGTTTTTGATTCGTGCGCTGCTTGCCTGCTTTTGTATTCTATGGGTGTCGTGTCTTCGGTACTTGTTGAATCGATTGATCCTGACCTTGATCGCCGAACAGTAGGGGGATAGATGTAGGCCGTATTACTGTTGCTTGGCTCGAGAACTGATCATGATATTGATACAGGGGCTTGCGTAGTGTACTATGGCTGCAGAATTGGCGGGGCGACTAGACGCCTACTAGATCGGAGGAAGCATGGGCAACTCAATATGGTGAGAATAAGTATGTAACATAGTATTGTCTATTGGGAGAAAGTTGCGTTTGGGTTGATGGATGGATAGATCGATGGAGAGTAGATGCATGCGTTTGGAAGACGGAAAGATATTCGAGAACAAACCAGACAATGAAGTTGCTTCGAGGTTAAGAGAGTAAAAATGAGAAAAGAAAAAGGAAAACAAGCCGGAGGTTTAGCAAGGTGAGAGGGAAAGAAGGGAGCAAAGAAGAGAGAGTGAAATCAGAGAGAGAGAGAGACCACGTCTTGGGGCCCTCCTTATCCTCACGATTTCTCCAACTTGCGCCGCAGGGTTCTCGTCTTCCGCAACAGCTTCTTGAACTTGTGCTTCTTCATCTTCAACCGACGGCGTCTCTTTGTGCTGAGGGCGTGCATGGGCCCATTGGTATTCTGCTCGATGTAGCTCAATCCGGCGTTGCCGGAGGGGTCGACGTCGATGTAAGCCTCGACGGCGTCGGCGGCGCCGGGAACGCCCATGTCCTGGGTGGGCATGAAGGGGCCGGTGTGCGCCTGGTAGGTCTTGCTGCCGTCGGGGAGGGTGGACTCGTGGATGGTCAGCACGGTGGAGTAGCTTTCCGTCATGCCGGCGTCTGTTTGTTGTTCGGCGGCGGCGGTGGCGGCGGCGGAGACCTCATCCATGGGGACCGGGGGCGGGGGCGGATGGAAGGGACGCAGGCGCTTGGTGAGTTCCTCAATCGAAAGGGACATGTCCATGATCGGTTGGCCATGCTGCTGCTGCTGCATCACGCTCTGGTAGTGGCGGTTGGTCATCTCCTGCAATACGTTGTGGTAGTGGTTGGGATCCTGATCTCCGCCTTCCAACGTTTGTACCGCGGACGAGAGCGTGGAGATCACATCGTCCACGCCGGGCTTGCGCGCGGTGAAAATGGAGTCAAAGGCTTCGGAGGTGGACGTCGGAGGCACGCTGGTGGAGACGGAGATGGGACGGTGGATGGAGAAAAACGAGGCAACCTGGACATCTACAGATGGAGGTTAGTTGGCTGTTTGACATTTCATGTTCCCAATCTTCCTGGCAACTGGCTTACCATGTGGCAGGAGGTGCTGGGTCGATGGGACGCTGGGAAGCCGGGAAAACGCCGTCTGCTGCTGCTGTTGCTGCTTGGAGCCGGCGCGACCGTTGCTGTCCTTGCCTCGTCGACGGGTAGACTTGCCCGAGTTCACCTCCTTCGCAGGGGTCTGGGACGAGGCGTCCAACTTCCTCGAGCCATCGCTAGGCTTGGAGGACGAGGACGAGGAGTAGCGCCGTTGACGCACAGGCTGCGCGGAACCGGTGAGGTTGTTCGAGGAGGTGGTGAGAGTTTGGCTCGAGGCGCGTGTAATGCCTGAGATGGGGACAATGGGGGCCCAGACTGCCCGGCGCAGTGAGGATGATAGCATTTTCCAAAATGTCGTAGGTCCCAGAAGCTGGGTAAACGAACTTGGCGGATGCGAAAGAGGCGAAACCGAAGTTGAAGTTGATGAGCCGATCATGCGGAACTCTGCTTAGCTCAGCAGAATTTTGTGGCTCGCACCTCAGGCAACCAATATGACAGGGTCATGTGATCATGACCCTTAACATTTATACAGGAATTTCTGAGAGTTGGAGTAGAAAATCTACAGCCTGAATACTGTCATATCGGCTATGTGGCAGATGCGAGGGTATCAATCGAGCCACTTTCGGCCAATGAGGCCCAGATTAGCTGTCGTTGGCACTACTGACACAAAGGATCACTTTGTGAGCTTTTTACCTGATTTCTTGTGGACTGCATCAATAACATGGCAGTAGCTAATACTCCACCAAGAACCTTCAAGGAAAGTTAAACAATGCCACACTCGCTGCCTAGTTGTGCATCATTACATAATATAAAAGAGATACTGCACCTTTTACTCGTCAGGAAGGTTTTAGAAGACGTGCATGGTCGCTGTCAGCCCAATGGGAATAAGCTTGCCTTTATGTAACACTAGAAGAGAGAAAGAAATAGATACATTGAAGAAAGAGATGGGATCCGTGGATCCGATGACAGGCCGAAAAGTCACAAAAAGGCCCAAAGGAAATCGTAAGGTGTTGCTAAGGACGCAGACACAGACACAACTATATGGTATATGGTATCAATCTGCATTAGAAAGCAAGTCCGACCGCCGCTGAATTGAAGATAAGATGCGTGCTTTTTCAGTATAGGAGAGCGTGGATATAATAGAGTCATCCAAGCCGGCCAAGGAGAACCCTTGGACAAGGCAAGAAAGATTTGATGACAAGAACTTGCGGACGGCACGAGAGAATGCTGAGGGTGATATCAATGGTGATCGGTGGAATATGAACATCCCAGGGCCGCGAGTATGTTTCATTAGATATTAGTCGTTCTTCCCAAACACCTTATAGTATTAAGGTGTGGAGGTTCTTCTGGATAATCATGTCTTGCACGGAATCCATGGTAGCCTTCAACAAAGTGGTATCGGTAGCATTCGTGTAGTGGATATAGATCTCGCGGTCCGGAATCCGGTTGATGCCTCGGAAGCGGTCTGCGAAGTACCTTGCTGCAGCATCGAAGTCTGTGTTTGATCCATTGTAATCGGGGAAATGATTGGAGACGGGTGAAACTTGAAGCTTCCCCTTGAAAAGATCGATCTTGTTCAGGAAGAGAATGATGGGCTTGCGCTTGAACCACTCCCCGTTCACAAGTGATTCGAAGAGCATCATAGCCTCATGCATTTGATTCTGTACGCACAAAACCGTTAGATAATTCTTGATTCCCAGAGCGAGACTGAGGACTTACGGCGTTCTGATCCTCGACAAGGCATTGATCGTAGCCCGATAAAGCAACCATGAACAGAAGGCATTGCACACCCTCAAAACAGTGGATCCACTTTTTGCGCTCGGATCGTTGCCCACCAACATCCATCATTCGAAAATTCATCTGACCAAGCTCGAAGAGGGTTTCCGTGATACCCGTCGTCCGCAACCGAGCTTGCAGCATATCTTGATTGTCGGGAAGCCACCCCGGAGTGAAAAGTCGGTCAAGAGATTCGAAGAAGCTGGCAACAGATTAGTTCCATTTTTTAAGCCGAGTCGTAATGTCATGGCGACCTACTAATGCAGATTGTCATGAAGCGCGAACTCATGTCCTCGAGCCACGGCCTTTTGTACGCCTGCATCATCCCAGATATCTCTTAAAGCATCGCGAACTTTCAAGTCCGAAAACGCCTCGTCAGAGCCCACATCCGGCTCTAAATTGTCTATAAATTCACCCAGTGACTAGATAATGGGGTCGGAAGTTAGCCTGTTGGATCACCAGACTCGGAGAGCTTGATGCGCTAAGAATAGGGGCAATGGATTTGGGGTCATCTTACCTTATTTGTTTCGAGTTGGTACTCGATGCTCTCCGTGCGCATGATTTCCAACAAAACCTTGAAGGCGATGATCAGATTCGAGTAGATCACTGCCCGAGTCTGAACACGTTCATCGTCGGGAAAGCCTCCCGAGTGAATAATGCGCATCTGTTTGATAATTGTCGATTTGCCCGACTCCCCCGCACCTGGCATGTGGTGGTCAGTGCTGCGAACAAAACAACATACTGGTGCAAGTCCAAGCGCGAACTTACCGAGGAGAAGAATTTTGATAGTCCTGTCCATCACTTTTTTATCATTCTTCAGTGCCTTCTCTATCCGAACATTCCGTTGAAGTGCTTCTTTATCTCCCGCATCGACGGGCTTCGAACTCATACAACCCATTTTGCGATAGTATAATACGTTCTTGCAAGAATATATCAGAGATTTCTGTTAACGTCTCCGTTAGAAACTCAGACTCTGGGAAGATATTCAAGGTGCGCGCGAACACTGCAACGTCTGCGACTGAATCAGGGATGCGCTCAGACTGCGGCAAGTGACCAGTCAAGTGGGTTACACTTGAAACATGTATCAGGCGCATTCTTGAGTTCGCGGGGAAAGGCTAGCGCAGGCTTTCGGAATCCGATTGGGACAAATCACTTACTATTGGGGAGAACGATTGTTTGGCAGGCGAAAGGAGTAGATTTGCTATGTCCGTAGTGTTGATTAGGACATGCTTCACCAAAGAGTGCTTCTGCAGCGAGTGGTGTCAGGTAATTTGTACGTACAGCGCAGAACCCAGATTTTGGCCGAAGTACCCTCTGATAGTGGCGATTGTTTTAACACTTTTAACACTCGAGGGAAGGTTCCAGGTGCGCAGGCATTCAGTTATCGGTCTTGGGTGGTAGTTTATAGATGACGACTTTTTAGCACGGGTAAATGTCCGTTATGAATAGTATCCCGCAATTGTCAAAGCGAATTCGAGGGCGAGAAAGCTATAAGGAGGGAGCGAGTTGGCTGGCAAGGACGGGGGATTCGAAGGCTACAGCTCCGTACGACTTTAGGTCGGGGCTTTGATAAGCGCAACGTCGGCGGCGAGGAGAGGAACTAAGGGCTCGAGTGCGTGCAAAGTACGACGAGACTGCTGTCGCTGCGCCCCTTTTCGATTTGAGAGCGAAGAAGAGAGAGTTTTCCGGCTGAACGAGAGGATAGTCGAAGGTGATCAAGATCGAAGTCAGAGGGTGACGGAGAGGTGCATTACTCCCATATCACAGTGGGTGAGAGCGAGGGGAGGAGGGCGATAGAGGGACAGAGATAGGGAAAGGATAAAGAGAAGGTGAAGCAGAAAAGGTGAAAGAGGAGGATTATCCCGGTCGAATTCGCCGGAGACCGGTCTATAGAAGGAGTAACTGGTGGGAGGAAGAGGTAACAGGTGTCGCGCAATTCGTTAGATATTCAAGCAAGCCCGATCGGAGTGGGTCGCAGTGCTTTGCTAGCAAGGCCAGTGAGTCGGTAGGTGTGGGTTCTTTTGAGTTCTGAGTGGTCCTGACGCCGCGCCTGTAAGACTTGTAATACGTAGAGGGTAATGAAGATACTCTTCTCTGATCGTCCCGGGGAGGGGGCAGTGAGCAACAGAAGAGAAAACGTGAGGAATGAATGAGGGAGGGAGGGTGTGAGGAAGGTGGTAGTGGTGTGGTGGTGGTGGTAGTGGTGTTGCTAAGGGACTTAGCCATAAGCCCTTATGCAATTAGTGTCAGTTTAGTAGTGGAGATAACATGGGGGGGCGGAGAGCTCAACTCCTTAGCTTAGCTGATTCGGTGGATGTCAAGAGTTGGGAGAGGGGCACCGGCACCGCAATAATACGAGTGGCTCCGGTGGATGAGGTCTGGGTCCACTTCGGAAACCAATTCGTGATTCTTCGCCCGCTCTTAGTCTGGTTCGAGCCGATTGGAGATAGTCGAGTAATGAGCAAGTGCTGCGACAGTTGCATTTCTCACCTGATTGCAGCGGTATGGTAGGTATGGTACTATACCATTTTATACTGGTACATACCCGGTGTTACTGGCATTCACCATACTTACCGCTCTGAGGAAGCCGTTGGGAGACTGAGAAGAGAGACTGACTGACTCGGGCTCTTTCTTGGTGTGAGACCCATTGCTGGTCTCACGAATTATGCAGAATCACTTTCCTCTTGTCTTCTTACATCATGGGCCCTATGCTTAATATCATGATGGTGGGCTGGCCATGCGTTTTCCGCTTGGAAGATGTTTCATGCCCACCAACGCAGTCATCATACCATCAAGACAACAATAACCACACTCTCTTTCTCTTTTCAGCTTCAGAGTCTAGACAGTCCTCTTGAACTATGCTGTGACATTGAGTTGACTTTCAAACTATCCAGACATAGTTCCCCCCTCCCCACTTCCCATCGCTCCCACTCCTCGCACGCGACACCACGAGGAACGGAAGCACCGCGCTGCCATGCACGGATCGACGTACATGAGTATAGTTGCCTTTGAACAATAAGTGAACCTTACGAGGCGCATGGTGCGAACCCTGGATGGTGCTGACCACTAAGAGCAGCGACCATACGGGGTAACAAAGAAATCGTCTTTAGTGAGCACCAGCGGGTCGCATCTAATGGAGAAGAAACCATTGTTGCATAGTCTCGCTCTAATATATTCAGTATCATCTACCCAGGGCGGTTGTCAACTCTGGACTCTCAAAGTTGGAGCGTTCTGACTTCGCAAACTCAGCCCGACGATAGAACCCTGTACCGTATGTATGTACACCATGCCTTTGAATGATGAATTGATGTTCAGGGATCTCACCGTCGATCGCCATTCAGCAAAGACAGACTCAAGAGACGTTCTATCAAATGGCCGGTCTCGCTTACCGAGACAACCGGTGCAGGGGTGAGGAGCAGATCATTGTCGATTGATTCCCCCGTGAGCGAACTCTAGACTCTCTAGCCTACCCTGTTGACTGATACTTGACTGAAATAAGTATCATTGTAGGTGACGGCGTCAGAGACCTCGATCGATCAATAAGGATAAAAGAGTCTTCGATCATTGGCTAGCTAATGGGTTCAGGCGCAGTTTCATCTATCGATCCTTTTCATAATCAGTCAGAATCCCCCTGAGCCTCGAATTGATCCGGTGTCATACTACGACCAAGTAGGCAACAGTATCCTGCGCGCACGAACCTAGTAAGCTGGTCCAAGAACATGGCTGTTGGAGTACCAAACTCTATTCCACCATAACATGATCTGTCATGGCTGGGCGGAGTCCAGAGAAGAAAGCTAGCTGATGCACCAACATCTTACGTACGATTGCCCCGAGTGCCCCCAAGTCGTGGTGCTCAGGTATTGTTGTCTGTATGTAAATACCGTCAGACTGTGGTAAATAACCTCTTTTCTTCCCAGCTGTGGCGTTTTTCGGTTTTGCAGGTTTCCGGTTTCATCAGGGCTGCCAAGCAATGAATAATACGCCGGTGGGGGGCGCTAAGGCAGGGGAAGCTATTAATCAGCAGCCGTCGGCATGGACCATGGCAATTCCGTCCCAATCAGTGCCGCTGGAGATGGCCCCGGTTGCGGACAACTCGACAGGTAGCATGAGCAAATCGAACAGGTAAACAATGCTGCTCATTCCATGCAACGCTCGGCGCGGAAGTGTGCGCATTTCCCGGACATATCATATGCAGGTTGGTTGTGATGAGAACGGAGCAAGGAAGGAGATCTTCAGGAGTGCAATCGGGCATTCACCCCGGATTTGGCATGGAGATGGTCTATCCAAATGCTAGCTGACGAACGGCAGCATCCGCTAAACTGTATGGTCCCTGGGGGATCCAAATTTGTCGTTTACCGCATTTCCTTGATGATGAACGTTTCACAAGTATCATCAGTGGACTCTTCATGAGCAGAACCCGTGCCTATTGTTAGAGTTTCTGTACGAGACTGCGAGGGATCCAGTCGAAAGAGCTGTACGCCTCGGCAGAGGCTGAAATTCTCTATCCTGGAGGTTCGTGTTTCCTTTTCCTTCTCCTCTTTAGGGCTGAGTTGGCTTGCGATTGACTACGCAACATACAATGAACGACGCTATACTGAGTCACCTCGATCTTATGTCAAGCACGTGAGAATCATACTGCCAATCTGTATAGCGGGCCGCCGCATTCTCCGAGACAATGCAAGGGAATAGCCGTGAGGAATGAACAAGTCAGACGGGCATTCCGTCCGTGACACTTACCTGCATTCACGCGAGGCTTGAGGCGACAATTGCATTGTCAAGCGATGCCGTCTCTATTGCAGTCACGACGGCTTGAGCTCGATGTACTCTCTTGTCTTTCCCTATCGGTAGTTCAGCCGAGACCTTGGACGGAATATCTGTGGAGATTGAGAGACAGGCAATACACGACGAACCTCTTCTTGCTAGTATTACTCCGTACACTTCTTTCACTCAGCCGCTGACTCCAAGTTGCTGATAGATCACGAAGCATGAGTCAGGAATTCATCGTAGTTATGGCAGCAAAAGTCGAGCATAGCCCGCACTCCTGTCGACTCGTCGACTGGCACAGCGAATCTGAGTAGTCCAGACGGACGATGCATGTCCTGAAAATGGAAATACCTAGCTTACAGGGTTACAATACAGTAACAGTAGCACCAGCTGCCTGGGTAATTACCATGTAAAAACCGTTAGCCTGCGCCCCTCGAGCCACGTGCTCCGCATGCTCTTGTATTGTTGGATCCTTAATCGGTAGTGGTTTCACCAAGTGCCTGCGTTTCCCATTGACCCCACATCCGGAGCAATTAACTGGCCTGACAGGACGCACTGAGCTTTTGCGACCCTTTCATTCACCAGTTGTTTCCCCTGGTCGACTACCCCCCTCCTTGCATGGTCATGGACCCGGGCGCTACGCTACGCATAGTCCCTCAAACTCTCGAGGGGATCTCCATTGACAGCTCGATCTGCTGACTGATTCTGGTGATTGATTGAGCTTCCGACTGGAGTGGTACACTCCTACGGTGCTAATCCAGGAGCGTCGCACCATGCTGGACAAGCCTTTCACACCCACGAATCCTTCGAACCACTCCCCTTTTTCTCCCAATTATGCTTAGCCAGCTTAGGCCGTCTGGGCCTCCACAGGCGGAGGGTCCCTTTCTGGTTAACGGGCAGCGTGGCACATCTCACCCGGGTTCCATGCATGGAAGCATACCCGTCAGAGGCCTGTTCCACATCGGTCATTGGTAAACTGTTCAGCCATTCGCGTGGTGATAAGAAGCAGAAAAAACTGAACTGGCAGTTCAGAATACGGACCACATCCGGGTTCCACCAATAACACCAGGTCTTATGCCTCTCTAACGGCCGCTGGCGACCGGAAAAGGGAGTGAACTGCGAGCAAGAGGCGGACCATTGGTGAACAAACTCCGAGGGTTGCATTGTCAGCTTATTCTTGGCCAGGTGATCTTCATTTGGGCACTAATTATATCCACCGACAACATGGTATGTTGACTCCATTAGCCTGAAGGTGGTGTCGACCTGCTCCCGCTACTTCTGTCGGGGAGGTCCGGTTCGGGTGCAGAACAAACTCCCCCCAATAAGCACCCTATCATGTTGATCCTAATCGACAAGCGAAGGTGATAATAAATTAAATCGAGTGGCCCATATGGCGCGACTTCCCCGTATCCAAACTTTAATTGTATCAGGGGCTGCTGTCAAGACATTTTGCCCGCCAGGCTTGATAGATAGTCGAACCAGAAAAGTATTGCGTACTGTCTGTTGTCTCCGTTCCAGGGACAACAACGCAAGCTTCGGAATCCTGGTGTTGATCCTAAAACGCTCCGTTTGCCCAGGGGCCGACGGTGGGCGAGACCTGACCAGGATAAGGCGGGGGCCGAATTCTCAGCGAGGAAATGCCGTTCGTGCCAAGCGGATTAACGATGCGTCTTTGACTCTTTACGGCCCTAGTTGCCTGTCAATCCACGTTTCTTGGGATGTCATGGGTGGCACAAGATGCAGCTTCAATCACAGTAAGCAGGAAATTCAGAGCATGGAAACCGATTTAGGGTAGGTCCTCGCTGGCTCGTTGATAGCCCATTAAGCCCCCTCAGGCTTGGCCCCCAGCTACCACGATGGTCATGGACCATTGTCTTGACGAACATGCCCGACCGTCCAGTCAGCCATTCAGTTCGACGTTTTACGTGATGAAGCTGGAATGGTGGTACGTCGTGCCTCAACATCGCTTAAATTTCCTTTTTGTGGTGTTTTCGGCTTGGTAATACGTGCCTAGAGTGGCCCAAGCTTTGAGGTCGATTTTGTGCTTTTCCACTCTGGTCATAGAGATGGACGAGCGGAGGAACGGACAGCAATGCAATGTCGTTTTTGCTGTGAACCTGTGATCCATTTGCCCCCCGGTTAGCAAGCTGTCCCCACAATATGTGGCACTCCAAATCTTTGTCGCGAGCGAGGCTCTGAACTATGGCGTCGGCGTTCCATGGCTCGGTAGCAAGGATAAGGCCGAGCTGACTGGTCTTAAGGTTTCCAAAACCCGGTTGAGCTCCTGTGCGTATCATACGAGTCATATGCGATGAGTAAATCATCCTTGCCGCTTCCAACATGCGTGGCTGACAGTAAACCTCTATCCGGCATTTTGTTGACCTGTAGGAAAAGCAGCTTCATAGTCTCGGGCTCGCGTCCATGTGGCAATGAGATCTTGCAAGGGACTATAGCCCGCTGTCATCCTCATGCTTCCAGTCCGTATTGTATAGATTGCCATGGATTTGGGCCTCCTATGACGGAAAGTCCCCTCGGACGACTACCGAGAAATGTGTTCGCAGCGTGGAAATGGCGCCCCCCAGAAAACAACTAGTTAACCAAATCAATGCTCGTGTTATGAGAGCTGAGTCATCAATACAATCTTAATGCCATGTGACACCGTCAACAAACCAGATCGGTGCATAGTTATGGGGCAGGGAACCATCGGTCACTATCATGTCTCACTGATAAAAGATAAACAGATACACTTCGGTCAGGAAGAATCCCAGTGCACTAAACTCTATCCCGAGCTGACAGCGTCTTTGCGATCCTTCGGCCTTGCGTGGTTGCGCGGCAGGCGGCCAGTGAGATGAGTGGCATACAGAGCAGCAGCTTACTACCCCTGAAGAGGTCAGTCAATTCAATCCTCAGCAAGGTCGACAATCCGTTGCCTGACACCAAGTAGCGACGAGGAGGCACCATATCTTGACTACAACCTACAAGGCCGATGGACCCCTGACATCGAAAAGAACCAATGCGACTACGAATTACCGGATGACCGCGATGATGCCTTCAGCTCCCTAAGCGCTCTATTTGGGTATAGAAGAAACTCCTTGCTTGGCTTCGCTAGCTATGTCATTTTCTCTATAATCTCCTTTATCTCAGCTGCCTACTATTTCTGGTCGCTAATACCTTGTATGTTACCAGCCGTTGAATTCTTGTTACCCTTCATCCGGCTCCTGTCCGATTTTTCCGCTGACATACTGTAACAATGCCAGACGAGCCTTCACAACACAGCCCGGTTTCAATTGTCGCAATTACCTAGATCGACATCTGCTGAGTTCCCCCTTTCCGGCGGACCGTTTCAAATAAGCCGATGTGACGATGCTTGCTTTTTGATCGGTCATATCTAACGAATCGTCATCTCAACACGACTCGAGCGGAGACCTGCAGGCGCGGCTCAGCCATGGAGCCTCGAAACCCATGAGGTTTGCCGCCAGATATGTCTAATTATATAGCTTCGGTATTGTCGGCCGCACCAATGAACACTCCACCTCAGACAGTAAAGTAAAGAACAACGATACTCGTTTCGGAATATGATAGGTCTCATGAGGCTGTCCCGCGAATCAGGTGCCCGGTACGAAATCGGATCGACTTTCAAGACATCTAGAAAAACTCGGCAGTCGCCTCTTTCATGTACATACACAAACAAACTCGAATCGCAACTATCCCTCTGCGGGACGTAACAATTCCAGCAGCTAGAAATTTGAGCTCAGATGATTCCTCATTCTGAATACCTGCTTTAGTCAGGGCACGGGGCTGCAGGAGTGAGTGTTCAAGTCATGAGATTGAGTTTGAAATGTCCACTCAATGGCGGTTTTCGAGTTATGACTTCTACGGAACCATCCTTTTTCAACATCTGCCATGAAGAGCTTGACACCGTGTGCAGATTGCAGAGTTCAAGGGGGCTTTTCAAAATAAGGAGCTTGGGTTGCTTTGAAAGTGTGCAGACGTACGGATGGCTGATTTACAAGATTGAACTACGTGGATACGGGTGCGGTACACTCATATTGTATAAAAACCTTATCTCTCTATTCTCCCAGTCAGGCTCATGGCCCTCGAACATGCGACGATGATCCAAACATGTACGTCTCTTCCCTGAAAGATATTAAGCTCTTTGAAAGAAACAGTCACAGTAAGGCTCATCGAGACAGCCCGATTAAATAGTCTGAGGCTAAAGCTCACAGCTATAGCGTCTAAGACTGCTTAATTCCTGCAGATGTGGGCTGTCATTTGTTAGCCTCTAGCAGTCAGCTACCCCTACTTTACAACGAAGTTACTACTGATCATACTCAATATATGCTGCTTGGATCAAGGTAGAGTAACTTCTTGATTGTTCCTTTGTACCGCTGTCAATTCAGCACCGAACTTCTAATCATTCCATATCAGTGTCGCTCATCTGGAGTCAAAATAGCTCTTACTTCCGTGTCGTAACGGCTGCTTGCACATGTAGGATTGGGCTAGAACAAGATACCTGTTTCTGGGCTGGCGGAATAATTGGCAAGCAGTCCTCTGAGTTCCTAGAGCCGTCGCGATGGCGAACTCATCTCGACAATACCTCGTTCCTTCTTTTTCTCCTGCAGCAACAACGAAGAGGAAAACACAATCTTCACTATGAGGGATCGCACTACAAAAGATGGTTGATGCATGTGCAATTACATTTGTGAGTCTTGTACTATACCTCCAATTTGAGTGAGCTGACCATCGAAGTCATGCTTGACGAGTGCTCACATCTTGTGGAGCAGCATTCATAATGACTACTACGGTCGGCTCTTTCTCATGGCTGACCTCTGCTGTCAGCTGACGCGCACCTCAGTTCATCCGAATTCTCTCGGTTTCTGGTCCTGCGCCAATAGAAATCTCTTGGCTTCTCTATTAGTGCTGCATCCATGTTCCAGAACATGATGACAAGAGTGCTGTGGGTAGTATTCTTTACAGTCATTGCTCCTCACGTTGCTTTGCCAATCTAGTTTGTCGAAAAACAAGAACCGCTACCACCTCAACACGGAGTTAACGGGCCTCCTACTTGAAGACAACAATGGTGAATGCATTGACCAGCCAAGGAGTTGGTTGAGTGCTAGTCCAGGACTTCTATGTAGTATGATTGCTGAAGCGCTGATCCGGGATCAAGCTGTGCTCGAACCCAGTCAACCCCCACCAAGGAAGTGTTAGCCAGGTAAGAAATTCCGGTCATCTGCTCGCGGCACGACAGTTAGGCCTTGCTAATATCTTCCTCTAGTACATCACGGCCACCTGTGATAAATTTTTTTCTCTGAGGACTTCAGAACTATGTCCTAGACACTTCCGCTCTGTGTCGAGTTTGCCGGTCAGAAGCAGAGCTTTTTCGTCGAACAGCACCCGCAGTCCGTCCCTGTATCATTTCAGATTTATCATTGTTGCTCTGTAGCTTATATATTGCTCCACCTCTACAACAAGCTTCTACCGACCAAGGACGCAATACAACAAAAAAAGAGGCAATCGTGCTTCCATCGACTCTCAAACCCTTTCGGCATTAGAGATCTTCCCAGAGGCCGAACGGCAGCTGCACCTCCAACATCCAAAGTCCTAGAGATCTATCGGGAAAGGCACCTTCGACGAACAGGCACGGTGTCAGTGACAGAGTATTGGCCTTGCTCGTTCAAGAAAAACGGCCTGTACGTGGATCTCATCTGCAACGACCCCCTTAACCTTTGATCCGATGGTAAAGGCGTTCGTCGATGCCCATGGGCCCGCGCCGCAGCAACGGGTCGGTTCTACGACCAATGCAGGTTGTAGAGTATCCTAAGAATAAGGCTATATGGTATCTACTTGGAACTAATCAAGCACATACGACCACAGGGTGTGGAAAATAGGGCTTCCCGTCCGCTCAGCCGTACTCAAGCCACACGCCGGGAGGTTAGTAGTTGGGTGGGTGACCACCAGCGAATCCCTTCTGTTGTATGTTTTTTTATGGATACCTTGCCATATCCCCATCATCCTCCGTCTCCTCGGAGAGAGCCCACTGCACCCGCACATACCGGCCACCGTGTTCTAGTTCCTAATCAGATGCCCTAGACCCTGAATGGCTTCAGAATTGAATGAACGTTATTTGTTGATTATATAGAATTCTGAGAATTCTGAGATGAGAGAAAAGGGGTTAATCTGGTCTACTGGC